>NC_049219.1:13933011-13958011 GCF_013347855.1 Anguilla anguilla
TGCTCAGCAGCTCAGGAATGTAGTGTGTTAAGTTGAGGCCAGCAGCCGGAGACCCAAAGAGATTGGGGGGCACGGTGTCAGTGGATGTGTGACAGGCAGTGAATCCACAAACTTGTAAAGCAGTAAATCTGACAAGCATCGCCATGTTTATTGCCTCCGTTACCGAGGCAACCTCACCAGAGAATACACTCCGTCGTGACCACTTTTTCTTTTCTTTTTTCTTTTTTTTTTGTTGTTCTAACCGGCCTTTGTCAATCCTGACACCGAGCAAGAAAGCGGCTTCCACCTCTGTGAGTTAGAGATGAGAAGCCATCTGCTCTGCCCCATAAAACCATCATGAGCGAGTCTGACCCCAGGAGACCCTGGGAGACCCCTACCTGTCCAGCCCTCCACTGTGAACCCCTGAAATCCGATTGGTCAGACAGCCATAGCAACCGAGCACGGTTGAGGCACGCCCGCGGGCATCGCATAGACGCACAAAGAGGACACGAGCTGACAGGCCTATGGTTCCCCATTCAGGCCATCAGCACCTGTGATCAGCAGAGAGTTGGGAGAATGTGAGGGGAGATGTGGGGGTGCCCCAGAGGCCCCGCCCCTCCGCTCGTTCCAAAGAGACGCCCCTGAGCCCTGAACAGCCCCACAAATCAAACAGGAAGCCCGCACGGCCGACCGCCACGGACAATAGCGGCCAAACGCAGGTGACCTGGAAACCTCTCAGCGAGGGCGGGGTCCTGCCCGCTCCGCTCCATATGGGGCACAGACAATGAGCCGGGCTCCAGGAGGCCTTCTCTCAACTGGGTCTTTCAGCACCGGAGACTTCCCTGTGTGTGTGTGTGTGTGTGTGTGTGTGAGTGAGCGAGCACGTGTGTGTGTGTGAGTGTGTGTGTGAACATGTGCGTGTGAGCATGAGGGTGTGTGTGTGTGTGTGTGTGTGAGCGAGCGAGCATGTGTGTGTGTGTAAGCGTGTGTGTGTGTGTGTGCATGTGTGTGAGCATGAGGGTGTCTGTGTGTGTGTGTGTAAGCGTGTGTGTGTGTGAGTGTGTGTGTGTGTGAGCAAGCGAGGACGGAGTGTGGCACAGTGGGTAAGGAACTGCGCTTGTAACCGAAAGGTCGTAGGTTCGATTCCCGGGTAAGGACACTGCCGTTGTACCCTTGAGCAAGGTACTTAACCTGCATTGCTTCAGTATATATCCAGCTGTATAAATGGATACAATGTAAAATGCTATGTAAAAGTTGTATAAGTCGCTCTGGATAAGAGCGTCTGCTAAATGCCTGTAATGTAATGTAATGAGCATGTGTGTGTGTGTAAGCGTGTGTGTGTGTGTGCATGTGCGTGTTCCTTAACTGCATTTGTGCCTGTGTGGGTAATCTGATAAAGCCTCTCCCATGGAGATTTCCCCACAGAAGGAGCCCGTGATGGGGTGACTCATGTTTTTCTTCTGCGGCTCGTTTGCCTCAGAAGGAGAAGACTCTGCCTCCCGCCAGTTTCCCTGGGCACCGTGGCACACCTGTCTACACAGCACCCAAACACACACACACACACACACACATCTGCCCGTGTTCCCCACCCCACCTCCCCAAGACAAAACCACAATCCATAAATCCATGAAAAATTAAAGCTTGTCAGGACAGAGATCACTTATGAAATACATTGGGGCTGAGTCGTCATGTCTTCTGAGATAACCTGCTCTCACCTGTCCTGCTTATTTTTAAATTGCGCTTCAGGTAGACAGACATGGTAGAGCTACGGTGGGCCCACAGTACAGCTAAATCAGAACCATACCCCAGTAAGATGTGTTCTGCTTTAAAATGCTGCACAGCTTCGCCTGCAATCAATTTAACGCATCGCTTCATATTTGTCAGGCTCTCTGTGGAGGTTCAGTGCATTTTTTTTTCCTTGCTGGATTCAAAAGCGGTGAGCTGTTCTGCGAGGGGGGCGGGCTCAGACTTCAGAATGCTACGCTTCCAGCGATGAATAACCCAGTCGCGTTCCAAAACCCGTTCTAAAGGGAAGAGGAAGGCGCTTCATTTCTAAATGGGCACGGTCTCATTCCGGATGTGGTACGACACAAGAGCCTGACATTGTCATTGGATGGTGGTGGTGGTGGTGGTGGTGGTGGGGGGGGAGGGTAATTTCACTGACCAATGCGTTGGGTAGACCTGGTTCAGTTTGAAAGGTGTCCTGCTCCATCCAGAGGGCATGGAGGTAAACGCGATCGCAGTTTTGGAGAGCGAGTAAACGCTGGGGTTTTATACGCGGTCAGCAGTGCATTTCTCCTGCCTGTGCAGGGCCCTCTTTTCCCAAGCAGATCCCACAGCAGCCTCTGGAGCAGCTCTGGAGCAGCCACTGGAGCAGCCCTGGATTAGCTCTGGAGCAGCCACTGGAGCAGCCCTGGATTAGCTCTGGAGCAGCCACTGGAGCAGCCCTGGAGCAGCCCCTGGAGCTGAGCCAGGGGCCCTGCCGTGTGTGTGCACTGCTGGCCCCCTCTGCGGGGATCTCTCCCCACTTCCTCCCTGGATAGTAAACAGCACTATCAGCCAGCCCATGGGAACCATGCCTGTGTGCTCTCGCACACACACACACACACACACACACACATACGCACACACACACGCACACACACACGCACATACATGCACAAACACACACACACACACAAGCACACAGACAAATACGCACACATACGCACATACATGCACACACGCACTCAGTGGGACCCCTTGGGCTGGGTGTGTGATTGTTGTTGGCCTTTGGGAAAGGATGAACTGGAGACAGAAACAGAACTGCTTTAGCCTCAGAACAACTGATGGGAAAACAGTGACAAAACGCCAGCCCACAAACAATTAAGCCCGTGCAAGACTGTGGCTCTAAATATAACGCAGATTGCATGCATTGTATTTCCATTGTTTCGCACAGAAGTATTGCGTTTCTTGTTATTGTGTTTCTCGTACGCATATAGGCGTCTGGCTCAGGAAAAGGTCTGTAATAACGGCGAGTAAACTCCGCCTGGGAAGATCGACCGACCGAACCGGAGCGGAGTGCAATCCCACAGCACAGAGGGACCCCAGGGCATCCACACGCCCCTCGACAACAACAGCACGGCTATCGCTGACCGCAGCAAACACAACAACGCAAACGGCCGCTTTCTCCAGAACGCGGGCGAAACTTTGGGATGGGAAGCAGACAGACAGACAGACAGACAGCAGGAAGCTGAGCGCCAGGATGTGGGTGTTGGGCGTACATCCTGGTCGTCGCCCGGCGCTGGAGGAGGTGACACAGGCCGGGGGGCTGCCGCATCGGGCCCCGTCCGACTCACACGCAGAGGAAACCAACCGCCTCCCCGTCTTATCAGAGTCTGTCAGACCCGCTCCTCAAAATCCACATGCACTGAGAGTAATGCTTTCCATCAGAACGCAAACTCTATCAGAACGCAAACTCTATCTATCAGAGTGCTAACTCCTTCATGAACAGTACTCCAGAAGATGTTTTTTTTAGATATAGCAATGTTATATGTTTCATAGATGAATCCATAACAATTGCATTTTATCTATACAGCAACGTTATATGGTTCATAGACGTATCCATAACAATCACTCAATATGCGCACAGATTTTTAGGAAAGAGCAGTTTTTGTAACCTGCTGGATGAGAGAACATCCAACAGCGGCGGGCTGACGCACATGGAAAAGCGAGGGGTGACTTTGATGGAAGAGCCGCCTCTTCATTTCGGATTCTGGGCTTGGAGAGCCTCCTCCAGACGCCGTGCATTCAAGCCTGAGAGGGAGCTTTCACAACAGGCCCCAGAGGGAGGGGAGGGGGGTGGCCCAGCGTGGGGCAATCAGTGTTAAAAAAGAACTCCGTGTCCCACTGGGTGACACATCAGCTGATGAGAGTAGAGAAGGTGACAGCCTTCTGAAGAGTTAGGCTCTGTGAGGACTCTGTGTTATTTTTCTGTATGTATTTGCTGCGTGGATCCTACACTCTCATGGGGCAATGTTTAAAAAAGCCACATTTATATTTTTCAGATATAAAAGTGTTTTTTTGGGTAGTGGCTTTCCACCGAGTTCCACTCAGTGGAAAAGGTTTCTGAGGAGTGGATTTCTGTGAGATTGCACCGTTTCTTCCTGTATTTCCAAACCCAGCTGAAAGATTATTGCGATGAGGTCATTGAGACTTACGGTCAAGTTCCACACAGGACAGGGTAAGGAGAGAGAGAGAGCAGAGGTGAAGGGCTGTCTCCATGGAGACAGTAAAAGATGGAAGAGAAGAGAAAAGAAATAAGGAGCCCTGTCAGCCCTGTTTCTTTTTTTTGGTGGGGGCGGGGGGGGTAATGTTCTGTATATCATGTATATCGTAAGGGGGGGTGCATTCCCCATCTGGAGCAAGAGATTGAATTTCAACTGCAAGCAAAGATGGGACGCAGCTTCTCCGTACCCCCAAAAAAACTGCACCTCACCCCTCCGCCCCCACCCCCACCCCCTACCCCGCCCCCATTCCCCTGACAAGAGCGATTCATGCTGATCTCCCCTCCTCAATCATTCCAATAGAACAATCTGCACTCAATTATTGTGCTGGCTGGAGAGACCGAGCTTCGCGCCGGCCTGGCCAAGCTCTCTCTCTCTCTCTCTCCCTCTCTCTCTCTCTCTCTCTCTCTCTCTCTCTCTCCGAGCGGCGCTGGCCCAGGCTCAGACACGGCCGCCCGCTGCTCCCAGCAGATAGGATCAGCCCCAACTGCTCCCTCAGCGTCGGGCTGAGCCGGAGAGAGCACCCTTCCTCCTTTAAATTAATACCCGTGGGTGTATTTTTAAAACGGAGAGGCAGCCAGCAAAAAAAAAAAAACAACTTTTGTGTCTCCTCGCTTCGATCTCGACAGAAACGTCCATGGTGCCGACTTCTCCCACAGCACACACTGTACCGATGGTAAAAGCTGCAGTCCGGGAGTCCTGTTCATTCCTATTGCACTGTGGACACAGCCGACCTGAGCCAGGTGCATGCTGATACCGGACGTGGCTTTTTTCTGCTGACAAAAAAAAAAACCCCAATACATTTCCACTGCCAGCCCTTCACAGGTACCATGTATGAATAAATCAAGCTGAAGAAAGTACAGTATGTAATGATCAAATAAGTGCTTAATGGGGGTGGTGAAACACTTCCTGTGTGAAGGAACCCCCCCCTTCCGGAAGTTTTCTCAGCTGCTTAGCGGCTGTAGCAGCCCACCAGTGCTGCTTCCCCCCCCTCCCCAGAATCCCCCCTGGGCTTGGCTCCGCCCCGTCCCGCCCCGTCCTGCCCCGTCCTGTCCCGCCTCGCACCCGCACATCTGTGTCAGGAATGCCTGGAGTTCAGCAGACCCCAAAAAAAAGGACTGCTGGACTCTCCAGCACGCAAGGATTTATTCCCCTCACCCCCCCCCTCCTCACCCCCCCCCCCCCTTCACCTCCTGCAAAAGATTTCTGCACCAAGCAGCAAATTATGGGTGACATCACAAAAAAAACAAGAGTGACAGAAGGGCTTGCCTAACATAGACACACATATTTTACAACTGATTAATGAATATTTTTTATAGTTGAAATGTCGCTGATCTATTCAGGTTCAGAAGAGAAAACTCAACTAGAGCTCAGTGTTAAACTACCGCTCCAAGCACACATCCCACAGGCCCCCTCGGTCTTAAAAAATCCAGCCCTGCACTTCCACTCAGGAACAGAGCGCAGCTACCTGCTCCTTTCACAGGTGGTGCAGGGAAGGCCACAGATGCTTGTCATGGTTTCCCAGAGTTCCTTGGGGGGTGTACACTGTGCCAAGCGAAAAAGTTAAGTTCTAGCTTCTTAAACAAGTCTCAACACTTTCTTCAGCGGGCATGTTTGGGGAGAAAAGAAATTCCAAAACTTCACCAAAATAGCCACTGAGTACACGAACATTCAGGGAGGGGTCCGGTTTAAATTTTACATTAATAACGCCAAAGTCGAGCGTGTTTCCCTTCTCACAAAATGCACGAGTCAAAGAATTCCCTACAGCTTCCCGTCCAACAACAGCACAGATTTTCTAAAGCGCAGCAGGGGTTGAACGAGACCAGAGGAAGTCGTGTCAAAACCTCAGTGCTGAGCCCGGCGAACTTATTTCCACCCACAACTGAAGAACGCGCTAGCGCAGCTAGCACGAGCCACCTTCCTGAAAATGACACGGCAGCCTCGACACCGCTGCTGCTGAGGTAGACTGTTCTCCGCTGCTCCCTCATCACATGATTAAGGCCTTTATCGCACTGAGGCAGCCAGCTTAGGGCAGCAGAGAAAACAGGGCTACCGTACAGCAGGGCATCGACAGCGCAGCGACGGCAGGCATTTTCTCCTCCGAGTCACGTGGGTTTAGAGGAATCTGTTTCGTTCTTTTTCAGGGACAATGTGCCAACCTGGATGCTTAATCGAATGACAGCTCATCCAGCTGAAACGTATTTTTTTTTGCGCATCCCATTCCTAGACTATGTCAAATTGCTGAAAATGCCTATTGCACGAAATTACAGAGGGGAATCTGCACCGCCCCATCCAACCACCGCAGGCCTCTATTACCCAGTAATTGCTAAGATTACACACAGACCTGCCTGGCATTCAGCGTAAGCTTACATGCGTCTTTAGGAGGGGGGGGAGCGAGGGGGGGGCCACATGTCAGGGCTGGGAGTCTCCCGGGAGCCCCACACATTCAGCGGATCGGTCTCGGACGCCGCGCGGTTCCTCCTTCCCGCTCCATCACTCCGCCAACGCTGCACCCGCCCTCTTTTCTACGCTCTCGCAATTCTTCAGGGTTCCGCTCTCCCCGTTGTTGTAAATCCGTCCCGACACACTTCTGAGCGTGACGTATCTTTACGATTATCCAGTGTTCCCGTAAGAGTTATATGTGCCAGGAGAGGGGGGGGGGGGGGAAGGGAGACAGTGCTCGACTTTCTCAAAAATAAAATAAAAAAAAAGAAACTTCGCCGTGATTATGAACCAATGAGACGGCGCCACTTACGTTCCAAATCCAAATTACATATATGCGCTCTTATCTTAAATAAATATAATTACAGGTCGGATTCCGCTGTTACTGTGTAATTAACAGCTGTGATGCTCCAGTCTCCAAAAGCAAATCTTTAACTGCGGAGAGGAGACTGTCTGCCAAGCAAACAAAATAATAAAAAATTTGAGACGTCAAAATTCTTTCCATTCTTCCTCTCCCTGCGAGATTGCAGTCGCCAGCGAGTTTGTTAGCTTCCATTTCCTGGGTTAATGTGTGTGGAGGCCTCAGCAAAAGGGACATTATATCAGACCTGGCTCTGGATACCTTTTCCCCCTGTTTTTTGGAGTACGGTAATGATGGATGGCCATACTCCCTCCACTGGTGGCTGTCGAATGGTTGCCAAATTGGACTGGTGAAAATTAGCATTTGTGGTCAGTTAAGCAGTCTGTCCTCCTTCCGGAATCACATAAATCACACACGACTCAGGCCAATGAAATGAGTTTCTGTTGTCGGTACGAGAGGAGCACGGAGAGCTGCGAGAGTGCCAGGAGGCCCATCCTTACCCCTGCCGGGGGAGCGACACGCTCCAAACTGGCAGCTTCCCTTCAGAAGGGCCCCCTTCTCCACCGCGAGCAAGGCTGGGTAAATGTGCTCTAACAGTACTTGGCCCAGGCCAGCGACGCTGAGTTGTTTGGCAGGTGAAATGTGAGCGACGCTGGGTTATTCTGCAACCCTCAGAATATGTCCCTGCGTCTGTCCGTGTAGTCAGCGCAGCGCTTTCATCTCAACCATGTGCAGGTGTACCGACCTCTGACCTCCTGCGGTGTCATCAAAGGAGGCGTGTCACCGCCGCTGCTTCCCAGGCCTGCTCTCGCGCAAAGAACAACAGCTTGCAAGCACAAGGGCTCAAAGGGAGGGGTGGGCTAGAGGAGGAGGGGGGGGGGGCTGACAATAAGAGCATCTGGCCTGCTCCTGGCCCAGACAATGCTGGGGAACTGAGGGAATGCTGGGTAGCTGGAATTCTCTCAGGCACCCAGCTTGACGCATTCTCCCCGCCTCTCCATGGAAACCTCGGGGCCTCTATGACAGAGCCCTGGATCGCCGTGGCGACTGAGTTCTCTGTGAGAGCCCCCACCCCCTGCGGAGCGTGGTCATGGCTTGTGCCAGCTGTCAGGCCGCCATCCGCATGTGAAATGACACTGGCCTCAGGACCTGCTGCCTTAACCCCCCCCCCAAAGAGCAGCACCCATTTCCACAGGCTCATCTGGCCAGCGGAGACACCTTCCACTTCCTACACACACACAAACACACACAAACACACTCACACACAAACACACGTGCGTGCACATACACACACACACAAACACACACGCACACAGCTTATTGGGAGAAGGCACGACTGGTCAGGTCAGCCTTCTGACAGCAGATCCAACTCAAACTCAGACCAGCTCAAAGGGCTGCCAAATAATGTCTGAAAGCTGCCACTGATTTGGTTAAACACAGCGGAGTTTAAATGTTTAACTATGCTACGCGCAGAATGGCCTGAAGTTACTCACATCATGCAGGACATTATTTAAAATGGCAGTTTTCCACAATGTAAAGAAGTATGGTTAACACTGTGACTCTTTCGCACATAAGGCCTAGAATGTACCGTAAACTTAGTTCCTTAGTTATCTGATCTGCTCACTTGATCAGAACTATGAAATTCTGTGATCGCTCTGTTGGAATGTTCGACTGCCCGTGGCCAAAAATGAATGAAACTACATGAAGAAATGATCTGAAATCATACACATATTTCCAAATGCACCTCCTCAGTTCCTTTGAGACGCAAGACATGCTTTTCATTTCTGGGGTTGTGACTCATTTGGATCATTTGATCTAGTCCTCTGATATGACGCAGCAGACAATGTAGAAAACAGAAGAAATAGAGAGCAGCAATTTTTAAATAAAACGATATGACCAAAATATGCACCACAACTCCAAAGCTTTGACTACGTCCTCTCTTTCAACACAGCACAGCATTTGTAGACTTCTATTGTGACACAGCAATGCTGCAGCAAAGTTCCTTAGCAAGATTGATTGCGATGTGAGTATTCCACTGTTGCCTAGCAATACCCCAACAACTGCCTCCAAAGAAGGCCATTTTCTTTCCACTTGTCAGGATTACTGGACACAGAGGGAATATTATATACACATCTAAGAGGTCTACACTATTGTTTTAGTTCTTTCCTATACCCGAAAGGCTGTGTGCATGCAATTGAACAGTATGGCTCATGCATTCAGCCTGTTTTCAGTCTCTGTTGAGCTGGAGCCAGATGGACCAGGCCCAGTACTGATTTACCTCAAGCCCAAAAGAGACCTGCCAGGAAACTTCTGTGGCCTGTGACCTTCATAGTATTCTGCATTAAATCTGTCAGAAAGGAAGAAATGTTGCAGGGGTCACTTGTCGATATTTCGTGGCGAGTAGCTATCGACTTCAAGAAATGACAAGCAAACTGCCTTGCAGCATTTCTTTTTCATTGCACCTTGTCCTCTTTTATAATTGTATGGAAGGTGCCTATGAGGATTTCCTCCGGTTTCAGTGTGTTAGACAGGACCCACTGCACCAGGTCAGGTTATGCAGGTCCAATTCAGCAATGCAAAAGCAAGCAGGCTTTACTGCCAGAGCTAATAGGACGGTGGTCCCAGGGTCTGCTGGTTTTTGTTTTTGCCTTAACATCAACAACCAATTCAGACCCAGGAAACCAGGTTTGGTGAGATAACTGAGTTACTGACAGCTTTAATTGATCAATTAAGCGCCAAGTAACAACACAACCCAGCAGACCCCGTGGCACTCCAGGGCCCAGGAATGAAGATCAGTGGACAGGGGCGTCTGCATTCTGTCCGTACGCCGCTCGTCCTGGTAAACAGGCCGGCTGGCTGGTGACAGCACGCTGGAGATGCAGGCTGCGGAACAGGCTGTTGGCTCCAGACGCTGGGGGAACGGGGATGAGTTCATCTGCAGACCGGCCTGGTCCAGCTCCCAAATCCCCAGCCCTGATGGGCCTTTCACACGGAAACCGCGCCACTGCCAAAAGGGCAAAGAATGCTGACACTCAAAAGATGGTGGGCGGGGCCAACTGCCACGCGGAACACAGCTTCTACTCATTTCAGGACAAATCAACGATCACCGCGTTCGTTTTAATGAAACCTAAAAGAAGAAAGTAGCACAAGAATATGAATTTATTACTTCTTTAATGCAGCCTGCCAGCCATAATGAAAAGATATTACATGCTCAAACACAACAGTTCAAGGGGTCTGACTGGTGCGTTTCAGTGCTGTACATGCAGCTCCTTCATTCCTGTCCTCTCCATTAAGAACAGTGGAGGGTTGAGTCACAGCTGCGTGTGTGAGAGAGAGACCCAGGAGAAGGGGCTCGATAAAGGCCAGCCCAAACGCCTCTCCTCCGCAGAGGGGAGGGGGGTCGGGGACGGCGCTGTTATGACAGATGAAGGACGAGTGAGATTCTCTCAGCCCCGCAGAATAATTAAAAGTGACGGACGTGGATCGGGACGGGGGGGTTGGTCGGGGTAGGGGGGTGGGGGGGGCGGGGCGGGCTGAGGCAGAGAAGACCCCGCAGCTCTGAACCCTGCGCCTTACCGCCCGTCATCGCCATCGCCCGTCTCATCTGCCCGCCAACGGCCATAAATATTCGGGCGAAAACTAAAACACATGGAGCTCTCTCAGAGGCCCAGCGCGGAGCTTCAGTCTGTAATTCACAAACGGCACACACATTTTTAATAAACTGTGCCATCTCCCCTCCTCCAGGAAGATACACGGGACGAGGGCAGTGCCATCGGAGAGGGCTCGCGGTGTCAAGGAAAAGCAACTGTTTGTTTCCTGCCACAGAGAGAACGGTTAACTTTGCAGATGTTTCTCTTCAAGGCCAAAAGCTGCTTCTTTCTGATAAAGAAGAGGAGGTCAGAAGGTCACCTCTTTAGAAACCTGAAATAGCATCTTTCGTCTCCATAGTACTTCCTGCTCTCTGTCTTTGCCAGGTGCTGAGCTGTTGGATTCCTATTCTTCTTTTTTCCCTTCTTTTTTAACACTTTGAATTTTTTATTGATTGCAAAACGTAACTGCCAGTGCCTAAGCTCATGGAAATTCTGTTCTTGTTTTTCCGGATTTTTTTCTCCTCCTTTATCAGTGGTGCTGCGGAATCTGTCATTAAAGACCTGAAGCCAGAAGTCTGGAACCTGTGCCAGCACGTTATTATGAAACCCCTTTTCATAACAACGTGCCTTTTTCTCTTATGAAGCGCATTATTATGAAACCAATAACAGCACATTATTTACAGTGGAAAAAAAATCACCAATAACTGCCACACCTTAGGAGTAATTTCAACCAGACATTCCCAAACTTGCACTATGTTATGTAAAAGCATACTGGCTAGGCACTACTATACTATATTTAGCATGTTCTGAACACTGATGAAGCGATACCATTCTCAGTGTGTTCTGAACATTGACCAGGCACTGGTATACTATACTCAGTGTTTTTCAGACCGGTCAGCTGGAAGGTCTGTACTGCTTTCTCTGCACTCATTCAGTAAGACCCACAGTGTATATTGTTATAGGGCACCAAAACAAAATGGAAGTGATTTGAGAGAATGGGTCTTCGGTAAGACTTCGCCATTGAAAGACAACCACAGCAAAGCGTCTTCTCAAACTCAAACTTGAGACACGAAAAAGGGGAACCTCACTCTTGCGACAGTGTGTTTTAAAGGGGTACGGATTCACTCCTTGCTCTTATCTGGTCATTACATTTTAAACACAGCAGCATGAGGGGGAAACCAATACTGAGAAGCCCTTCAAATCGCCGACCAACGGCCATCCGAATGCAATTTACAGTGCCTTTCATGTGCAGAGAGGAGCAGAGCCTCACTGGCCAGGGACAAGCACCCAGCTCTCAGAAACTATGCCGTGCACAATCTCAACAGAGGAGACCGTGAGCAGGGGAAGAGAGAAGCCATTGTTCCAGGAGATGAAATGGCACACCTCACTTATCCACTTATCCCCTCTTCTCTGTCCTGGGAGGCATGACTGGCGCACATCTGGGAGGTTAAACATGCATTTTTTAACCCCTCGGTCAAGCACAACTGGGCTCTTTCTCCTGCAGATTTTACACGTTTAGAGAGGGAGAGAAAGCTCACATCCTTTTGGAACTGCCTTGCCAGGTTCTGAGAGTTTAAATATGCCAACACTTTAAAAAAAAAATCCCCACAGGTTCTGTTTGCTGTTTGCTTGTAGTTTTTTTGTCCCCCACTCTAACCATTGCATTCAAAGGACTGACTTGGCACAGAAAGAGTCAATGGACAGGCTAGCTTAGCTGCATTCAGGCACACTTGTGTTCAGAGCCAGACTGGGCAATAAAGAGTACTAGTCAAATAAACACAGAGGCAAGCATTTCAGCTGGTTTTCCACACACACACACACACACACACACACGCACACGCACACGCACACACACACACATTACCTTTCTCAGCTGGACAGACCCTGCAGAAGCTCTTTTGCACTGGACTCTCATTTTCTGAAACCTGACACTGGATACAGCAGCATCCACTCGCATGATTTCCTCTGGAACCACTTTGCCTTTTCTCTTTTCTTCACGCTCAGTTTTCAAAGCCCTTCCCTCTGCAATCTGCGCTGTCTCCCAGACTCTGCAGAGAAGCTCCGGCTCTTTCCACTGTCTCAGCGGGGGAAAAGGGAAACTCAGGCAGAGCTGAGAACTCTTCCTTCCCAACTCAGAGCACAAAAAAGGTTTACAACTTCTTTTTCTTTCTCTCTCTCTCTCTCTCTCTCTCCCACTTTGAGTGTGTGGCTATCTTTTCCTGCAGTGACGTTGCCTCTCTCTCTCTCTCTCTCTCTCTCCTGACTTTTCCCACCCCTCCCTCTCTCATGACCCCCCCTCCTTCCCTCCCTCCCTCCCTCCCTCCCTTTCCATCATCGACACTGCCCCCACCCCCAACCCCCTGCCGCTGAACTAATCTGCAGCTGGCCCGGGGACTGGAGCCCTGGTTGCCACGGAAACGGACTGTCCTGCTCAAAGGCGGAATGGAGCAGGAAGGGGCAAAGCTGAGCGTAACTGAATACATAAATAACAGCCTCCTCGGGGAGCAAATTAAAAGTGCAGAGGGGATTTACTTTCCCAGTTTGAAAGAATTTCGAAAGCTTGCTGTCTTTGCCAAATACCTCTATTCTTTATTTACGTTATTATTCTCTCTCTCTCTGCAGTTCCACACCTCCCACAGTTATCATGCCTGAGAATCACAGAAATGTTAAATGTTCATTCATTTTGGGGAGAAACACTGCATCACATGATGCTTTTCTGGACAGGTCTGCTATGTTACCAGGTGCAGGCTTTCCACATAAACCCCCAGGGGACCCTCAGCTGTGCTGCTTGTGTCTGGTGCATTCAGAGCCTGGTGCATTGTGGGGCCTCTTTATGAGCAGGGAGAGTGAATGAGGTGTGCTGACAGCGGGGGGCGGAGGTAAAGGTTGGTTGAGAGGGACAGACAGAGCAGGCTGGGAGAACGAGGACTCACTCAGCAGACCAGATAAGGACGGGATAAGGACTGACAGCACCACAGTAAAATGTTCAGCGTTAATTCAACTCTAACAGAGTTTATATTAGTCCAATAGGACCCACATGTGCTCTCTCCTAGTAAAATGTACTCTGTAAAAGTCGACTTAACACTTAACATTTTGCTGCGAGCGCTGCCCTCCACCTCTTACATTTCAGGCCAAAGGCTGTCTGTAGAAGAGGCCTACAGCTACAGGGCCTAAAAAGCCCAGACAGCACCAGCTGAACAGTGCTGACCTAACCAGGTAGGCTTTACTGAGACCAGGTCTGAAAGGCCCAGAGGACCAAACCAGTGCACGAGGCAACAGACTCAACCCACTTTATGACACCTTTCTCAGGAGTGAAAAGGCACTCGAGTGCAATTGTGGAGAAGAAGCCAACTTAAATGGGAGAACACAATGACCCTGACCCGGCCGAGCACGCAGGGAACCCCACCCTTTGAAGTCCCTGGGAGACGGGGAGCCAGCAGCGTCTCTCTTCCGTGGGTGAAGGGGTCGGACCGTGGCAGCAGCTGTCTGGTGGGCCTTTCTCCTGCCTTTGCGTTGCCATGGTTGCCCGTTACAGGCCCGTGATGACTGGGGGAGTGCCAACGGTGAACCTCGTCATGGACACAAGCCGCCCATGCAAACGCACCGCAGCACGTGTGTCTGCTCAAACAGGTAGCCGTGAAACCAGACTGTTCACTAAATCACCCTCTGATTACACCAGCATGCAGAGCTGTAATGGTAGCTACACTGAGACTAACACCAATCATCACTCACATGCTGCAAAAATATAGGCCACTGCAGACAGTTCCCCTTGTCTCCAAGAATGCGCGCAACCAGCAACAGATGTTATGGCAATCGTCTAATCACAAATAATCCATTTACACCAGTAAGGCAATAAATGATATAGATACATGCTAAAGGCATAGATTTGAATACTTTCAGAAAAAAATACACTTCCTCAAGTATAATCACTTCACAGAAAAATTATTCTCTATACTCTATGTCCCCCTGTTGGCTACTTTGTGTAAATGTCTCTTCTTAAGGCTCATAAACATGTATTCACCTACCAATGTTTTTTGACTATTCTATTGGTCATATTCTGTTCAAATGCACAGGCTAGGGCTGTATGACCATACATATCCCACTCTGAAAAGTGAACAAGTTTCCCTCCAAATCCTGCCTGGGCAACAGCTGGTTGCACCCTCTTGCTGGTTTTAGGACAGCTGCTCAGCCCGCTAAATTCAAAATAACACTATGCAGTTTCTATCCCTATGCAGTATATATCCATGCAAAATGCTCTTCAAAATGCACAAAAATCACATTTCTCCTGCCATAGCAGAACATCCTTTGTCATGTTAAAAAGTCCACCTAATTTTATGTGACATATAAAAATTTATAAAAGTACTGGAATGCTTTTTTTGCAATGTTATTTACGATTGTGGAAAAAAAAACTTTATAGTAGTATAAATTTTACAAAACATATGACTAGACACACTTGAAAACATATCCACACTGTCTTTGGAATTATACGGAATAACATTATAAGAAATATTTCTTAGATTGGATGGTTCTTACCTGTTTTCCATACTGTTCACTGGAAGCACAGAGAGACGTTTAGTCACACTGTCTTTGTAAGCGCCAAGCAATAAGGAGGCACCAACCAATAAGAATAAAGTCTTGAACAGCTGCAAATCAAGCAGCACGAACACTGTCCTTGAAAGGAAAAATGTAAGGGAGCAAATATGATTACCATTCATCACTGGAATAAAATAAAAATGAAAAAACATTACAGAAAAATTTGGGGCTTGAGTTTTATAAAGATATGATGGACTTTTTGCAATTTCAGGATAACGTGCAATGGAAAGTACCACATACCCAATAGCAAACACTAGTATAATAATAATAATAATAATAATAATAATAATAATAATAATAAAAATAATAATAGTAATAATAATCAGTATTAGACATTTATGAATAATTCACTGAATATTATAAACTGTGTTCACAGTATATTTATGACAATGACGACGATCATAACGAAGAGGCGCATCGATCATGTCATCACAACAATGATTGCAATAACTCATGACTATATTCTTATTATTATGATTATTATTGTTGTTGTTGCTAACGTTGAACGATTGCTTGCGAGAAATGTGTGCATATAACTTTAATTCACTGTCAGCTGCCCCGAGTAGTCCAGCCTACTTCTTTTTTGGCTGAGGACCCGGAAGTAGGCGGGTATATTACATACTGTAGTGTATATCGCCGGTGTTGAGGGCAGAAGGGACCAAGGGGCAGGTTAAGCTTTTGGGTTGAGTTATTACGAATCGGTATTTTTCAGATGGTTAGCAACGCATATATTTAGCCGGTGCAGGCGTACGCTTTGTTGGCTCCCTGGAATTTTGCATGGTTAAGCATGCTAGCATGCTAGCCACGTAGATAACTAACTTCTGGAGTCTCTAACGAATGTCCGCTAGCCAGGGAGTATTCTAGAGAGACACAACGAGCATGCCGACAATTTGTCGTGGATGCATTACTCAAAAACAGCAAGCCTAGTTCCGATCGAACCTGGCTATAACGTTAGCTTGGCAACCACCCAGTCACGCGCGCAAATTCAAATGCACAGGAATTGCTTTTTGCTTGTTAGAAACTGCGAAATTTCATACCACGGTTTTATAATTTTGTCTGATATGTATTGGTGTGATCTACAAGCTAGTCGTGTATAATAGTGTTTAGTTGCCATTGCTTGCATGCTATGCCTTTGCTCCTGATAATAATAAAATGGCTTGCCAGCTGCTCAACCTAGTTAATTCGGGTCACGCTGCATTGTGTGCAAGCATTCAGTTCACTATTTAGGCTTCTGTATGGGTCCAGTATTTATAGATTCTGACGTTTGACATTTTAAGATGGCAGTTCTACACGCGAGAACCTTTCTTTTAAACCTCAGGTGTTCCGTCCCGAGAGTCATTATGTCTCCCTGTGTGCGATTTGCACCCATCCGGGGCTGCTTAAGCAAAAAGGTCCAGCATCTATCCCGGCTTCCCAGGCTGGCAGCGTTTTGTTGGGTGGCAGAAAAGACCGCATCCTGCGTTGCTAGCTGCCAGGAGGCGTCCCAACAGCAGCGACCAGCGGACAGGAAGTCTTTAGTGAGGGTTCAGGTACACAGGCTGGCCTTCGCCGTGAGGCTCTGCTTCCGTGCGGTGGTCCTGCTGCTGAAGTTTGGCCCCTTGCTCTTGCTGTACCCGCTGTGTCTGATCTCGGGGCGCCTGGGCTCCCGCTGGCTGGACGCCCTGCTGTGGGTGACGGAGACGTCGGGCCCCACCTTCATCAAGCTGGGCCAGTGGGCCAGCACCAGGAGGGACGTCTTCTCCCCGGAGTTCTGCGACAGGTTCTCCCGGCTGCACGTGCAGGTGCGCCCCCACTCCTGGGCGCACACCAAGCAGTGCCTGCGGGGGGCCTTCGGGGACGCCTGGAAGAGGCTGTTCCGGTTCCACAGCCGGGAGCCTGTGGGCTCGGGCTGCGTCGCCCAGGTGTACCGGGCCTCGGCCCAGGTGGACAGCATCCAGGACCCGGTCTTCCAGCAGCTGGTGGGCGACATGGAGCGGGACGACCCCCTGGAGGCCTGGGAGATCCCCGGGCTGGGCGGGACTTTGGGCTCACTCTGGGGGCGGGGGCACGAGGATGACGACGGAGAAGAGCTGAGCAAAGACGGAAGGGGTGGTGGGGGTGACCGGCCTTCAGCGGGACACGGAGAGCAGGGCCGAACTGGGGACACGTCCCACAAGCAAGAGCACCTGATGTCAGTAGCTATCAAGGTGTGTACTTGTGAGGGGTGAAATTGCATCTCAGTTTGAACAGTATTTTAAAAAACTATGATTTTTGCCTCTAAATAGCCTTAATTATTAGGCGCGATTGTTGCTCCTCAGCCCCTTTTTTGATGGGAACTGTATTCAGTTTCATAAATGTGTGAATCGTGTTTTCTGTAAATTATCCAGTTCAAAGTGAGTTGCATCCGTTAGAGCTTTGCTGTAATTCACAGTGTCATGGAGTGTTTGTTAATCTGTAGAAGGGTTCATGTTAAATGAGAATGGAAGTGATTGGGCTCTGTCTCTTTCTAGGTGCTTCACCCTGGGGTCCGGAGGCAGGTGCAGGTCGACCTGCTGCTCATGAAGGCGGGCAGCTGGGTGCTGCACTGTCTGCCCGGCCTGAAGTGGCTCAGCCTGCCGGAGATTGTGGACGAGTTTGAGAAGCTCATGATCAGACAGGTACAGTCCTCTCCTCCTCTGCAGTTGTGTGTGTAGTGCAGGGCTGGGCTGGGCTGGTCCTGGGCATAGGCGAGAAGGCCGGGTGCCTAAGGAGCTATCAGTCTAGGGGGGGTGCGCACTCCTGGTCCGCAATGGCTGTCTCTCCCAGAAAGGCCAGAGCCGTGCTTGGTTTAGTGTAATTAATCATTCACACAGCCTGTGCTTTTTCTCTGGCTCTTTGGACTGCACCGGTGAAATTATTTTGGAAATGCTTTCTTACGGTCTCACAGATTGACCTGCGATACGAGGCGGAGAACATGGAAAGATTCCGGGAGAATTTTCGGGATGTGGATTTCGTCACGTTCCCTACGCCTCTTCGGCCGTTCGTCACCAGGAACATTCTGGTGGAAACATTCGAGGTGAGCTTTTTATTCCAGGCAGTAAACCCTCCCTGATGTGTTCGTCAGGCTGTGAAGCACACGATGAGCAAACAGATGTGAATGAAGCGCTCTCCAGCACTCCGATGCATCCTGCCGTTCGCTCTTTCAGGAGAGTGAACCCATCTCCAACTTCCTGACCCAAGACGTGCCCGAGGAGGTGAAGCGGAGGATTGCCAGGATGGGAGTGGACACGCTGTTGAAGATGGTGAGCGGCGAGTGGTGGAGCATCACTCAGATAGAGCGGGGGGGGGCGGGTCAGCGTACAGCAGGGCTGCCCAGCCCTGTTCCTGGAGATGTACCATCCTGTAGGTTTTCACCCCAGCCCTAACAAAGCACACCTCGTTCAACAGCTAGAGATATCGCTGAGCTGCGCCGAATTAGGGCTGGAATGAAAGCCTACAGGAAGGCAGATCTCCAGGGCTGGGCAGCCCCGGCCGTACAGGTTGAGCGGTACGGTTGTCCCTCCCTGACAGGCCTGCCTGGTCGTGTCCCTCCCTCCAGATCGTCGTGGATAACTTTGTGCACGGGGACCTGCACCCGGGGAACATCCTGGTGCAGGGCGGGCGCGGGGAGGCCCCGCTGGGCACGGCCACGCTGACGGACCTGTGCGACACGCTGGTGGTGAGCATGCGGCCCGCCGCCGCGCCGCTGCGCCTGGTGCTGCTGGACGCCGGCATCGTGGCCCGGCTCAGCGAGGGGGACCTGCGCAACTTCCGCGCCGTCTTCACCGCCGTGGTGCTCAGAGAGGTAAGCGGCGCGGGTTTGGGGATTCGCCTGAGGTGGAGGTGGGATGTGAACCCAGGCTGCTCACTCGCCCAAAGACAAACGCGTTCCCAGTCAGCTAACGGGTAGAAACGCCCTTACGGGCAGCGTCGTTTTGAACCTGAGGGTTCCGCTGCCAGTGTTGTCACAGTAACTATGTAGCTATGAGGCCTTCGCTTTTACTGCACCTCACTGTGCTTACTAGCGATCTAGCCCAGCTGCACACACACTACGTAACCACCCGGTGGGATTGGCCACCTGTCGCCCTATACTGATGAAACGGTATATGAACAGGCTTTGTGCTTAGCAGGAGTTATCCTTGACAGTTCACAGAAAATTCGATTTTTTTGTCCGCATGGGCATTTTTCATTTTTCATTATGTGTGACCTGAACCTCCTGGACATAGATCTGCAGAACCTGGCATTGTTTTTAACGGTCTCTGCAGGGGGAGAGGGTGGCGGAGCTCATCCTAAACCACGCCCGGGCGAACGAGTGCCAGGACGTGCCCAGGTTCAAGCGGGAGATGGCAGAGCTGGTGAACGAGACCCTCAGCAACACTCTCACCCTGGGGAAGGTACGAGAGCGACAGGGCTCTACGCCTGCTTGGGCTGTCTGCTTTCTTCCCCTGTCCCTCCTTTCTCTCTAACTGTGTGAGCCACACCCAGCCGCAAGATGGGAAAGCAAGATGGCCGCCGTTGGGGTGTTAGATATTCTCTACTGCTGTGAGTCTTGAGAGTTTCTGCAGTACAGATTGAACTGATCTCTGCTTTTCTGTCCAGGTGCAGGTGGCTGATTTACTCTCCCGTGTCTTTGGGCTGTTGATCACTCACAAGGTAAATATACAGCTGCATTTACATTGAGGCAATTAGCAGATGCTCTTATTCAGAGTAACAGTCACAAGTGCGTCCATCCACACAAATGTGGAGTGTTTATAAAAAATTTAAAAAAGACTGGCAGCAGGTGGATGATAAGTTAAAGAACAAAAGCACTAATAATCCTTTCTGTTTGCTATTGCCTTTTAGAGGGTGCACTTGCCTAATTTGCAACTGATTAATTATCTTGTCCTTGAAGGCCCTCTTGACATGTTTGTTCTGACTGGCAGGTGAAGCTGGAGAGTAACTTCGCCTCCATTGTGTTCGCCATCATGGTCCTGGAGGGCCTTGGCAGATCCCTGGATCCCAACCTGGACATCCTGAAGATCGCCAAACCCATGCTGCTAAAAAACTGCGCCTCTCTCCTGTAGCTCGACAAACCGACGTTAGAGCTGTGGCTAATTCACTCACTAAGACCACATCATCCCATATCTCATTTACCTCTGTGTTGTCCTTCAGAAAAACATGACTGGAGACGCTGCAAGTGCAAAACGTAGTCCATAGAGGGGTTCCTGATCTTATCCGAGAATGAGCAGTGGGGCCAAAACTTGTAAAACACCCAGATTCAACTAATTAAAGTTGTGATTGGCTAATTTGTTGAAGTAGGTTTTTTATTGCTGGGTTAGAACACAAGCCTACGCCGATTATAGTCCTTATCAGGAAAGATTGGACACCTGTCTTCAGGTATACACAGAAGAGGGAGAAGGGAGCTGAATGAAACTGCACTTGACAATCCCTCTTGTTTGAGGAACAATGGAGTTTAACCATTTTTTGCTACCCGTTTGTGTTTTATTAACTCAGGGTGAAATGGCAGTGTTCGTGTCATTGCGTTTACTTTTGACTGCTACACGTAGAACAGTTTCTAATGACAGTTGCTAGTTCTCATCCAGTGCATGGGGACTCGTTGTAGTAGCTAGACTAATGTACAGTGCAGTACTGGTTTGTTTTGGCGCAGCTACTCCTTGAGCAAACATCTTCACTGCACGTGATATTCATGTCTGTTTATTGAAATGTACAGGTTGTCATTGCGTACTCATTTTTCATGTAACTTGTTTTTTTTTTCCTGTCCGACCAGACATATATTTTTACACCACAACAACAGTGTCTAAGATTTGTCTTTGAAATACTTCTGTCTGTGCTTATTCCTGCAGTCCTACACTTTTGCACAGGTTTGTCATACCTGTGTATGACACTTCAAAATTAAAATCAGAACCACAATTTAACAACTGTTGCTGCTGGAAGATTTAGCAGAAATCACAATGACATTCAAACACACAAACTAGTGCCGATATCCGCAGGTCTGGTGCACTACGTTCATTTCTCACTGCACATTGGGGATTGTGGGTAACGGGTCCCCTGTGCCTTACTGCAGGGGGTGAGGCACTGGGAAATGGAGGCAGACCACATGACACGGGTCACACCACGAGAACCATCCTTCCATTTACAGTTTTATTAAGTCTGTCAATGAAAAACACAGACGAGAAGAGACGCGATTCGCTCGATGTCAGGAAGAACAGTCGGCATGGCTGAAAGAGTGAGATCAGGAGCATTTGGTGCAAAAAATTCATTATAATTACTATTATTGCAAAAAACATTTGATCAATATTTACCACCATCACACATGTCCAAAAACAGCAGCACTGTTCATGAGGGGGAGGGGGAGGGGGAGGGGGGAGGGGGGGGGGGGGTGTGACGTCAAAGTAAAAAATAACTAATAATTTTAACAGTTACAAAAGAAAAACACAGCTAACAGACAGAACACAATCACCTCAACGGGGACGAGATTCGGTCACTGTCACAACACCAGTTTTCAGATTTTTTTTTTCTCCCTTTTTTAAACGAATACATTTGTTTGAAAAATATTTCACCATCTATTTATATTAATTTATTTATTGCGAAAATAGGCAACTGAACAGTGATGAGTGAGGCGTGGAGTGGAAGAGCTGTTGGCACTGAGAGCTGTAATGTGCATGGGATGTAGTACCTTATCTGGCCACCGGGGGTGCAACTGGAGGTTCCGCCAGCTCTGTGCCACCACAGACCCCTGTTTCTGTTCAGCACGGGGGTGGGCATTAATTAACTGGGTGTCCACGGCAACCTTGTGCTGGCGAGGCTCGTACCTCCACCCTGGGAATGACGAGCGTTCTCGGTCCGTACTCCATCTGGCGCATCAGTGTCCCAGCATTATGTACAAAGTTAATCCCTGAACAAATGTACAGACCAGTGCAACCTCCATTTTGAAACCACTTCAGGGGAAGTGAGGTCAAGAATGTGGGGTTCGGGGAGCAGGGGGGAGGGGTATTTTAGGAGAAGCTGCTTGAGAGCTGGAAACTGCACGTTTTAAAAGAGGAACAGAGGTGTAGGGACGTGATAGGGCCTGGGAAGTGGAGGGTCTTAGTGCCGGAGCAGGCACTGAGAGGTCCTCAGTCCCGGCTCCACGGACAGCGTGGGCCTCTTCCTGGTACACGGGGGGAAAGAGCGAGCAAAGGAAAAACAAACCGATGAAAGGAACAAACCCAACTGCCTGTTCAGTACAACGTCTATCTGCCCATCTGTGTGTCCCTGCATTCACAGTCCTTACAGCAGAAATCTCGCACAGACAAAGCGGTCGGTAAGAAGAGAGACTCTCTGTTCCTTCCCCTGCCCTCTGCGTGAGAGCCAGCTGTTCTGGCGCCCCCTGGTGCCCAGGGGTCCCCCCCTCCCATCTGCAGGGGGCCTGGAATGTGGCGTGGAGCTGAGAGCAGGGGTGGGGGCTGTAAATGGTTGGGCAGCGCTGCCTGTGTAGGGCTACAGTGCGCAGGAGAGAGAGGGGGAGGGAGCTGAAGAGAGAGAGAGAGAGAGAGAGAGAAAGGGGGGGGGGGGTGGGGGTGGACTCTGCATCTCTTCCTTAAAGCCTCAGCAGAACACAAACTCAATGCAATCACCTCTATGGCGCAACTGACTGGATATTGTTTTTTAAAAAAGTGTAGTTAAAAGACATTGTCATGTTAAGACAACAGTGAAAGAGGCTTATGTTCTGGTACTATATCCTGGGGGGAAAAGCTGTTAAAGTAAAGGGGAGGTGGGTCAGTCTTGTGAATTGAACCGGGGCTATTGCACCGCTTTGGCCAGCAGCTCAGTTAAAGATACACACTCATACATACTGGTCCAGTTCCCACTTTTCAAACAGTTCAGGAGAGCTGAGCCTACTGGACACAAACAACGTGCCCTCTCGCAGTGTCCTCTATGCCTGGAGCTCCCTCTACTGGTGGGAGGTCCACGCACAGAAGTGTCCCTGTGTGTCTTAGGTTGCTGTACTCCTGCTCTTCCTCTACCCTCAGAGAGGAGATGTTTTCATGACAAAATCACTTCTCCTGTTAGTCTCAGGGGTTTAGGTCCACCCCTCCCCCGCTCCCGCACACTGCTCCACTCCGCTAGGCTAATGTGCATGCTGCCTTCTACCTCACCCAGGGCTCGTGTCCTCACGTACCCTGGCTTAATGAGTGGGGGTGGAACTGATCTGTCAGGGGTGGGGGTGGGACGGGGAGCAGAGTGGGAAGACAGGAACTGATTGGGTAAGAGCTTCCCTCCTGCTAAGACTCGCGGAGTGGTGGGTGGAGGTGTCGGGCGCCTGGTTTTTCGGCGTGTGACAGAAGGGCTCCTCACGGGCAGCTTCTGCGTGTAAATCTGCCCAAGGGTGTGCATGGGGGTGAGTTCAAAGGGGCAAATCACACCCCCTTACCCCCACCCCACCTTCCCCTCCCCCTTCCTCCTTCCCTTTCCCTCTCTCCAGTCTGTGTGACGTGTAGCAGTTCTGGAGGCTACCACAGGGGGGCAGCGCTATGAGCTGAGCCAGAGATGGTTGAGGCACTCCCCAGCAGAGGCCCTCTTCTCTGGCACCATCTCCAGCATGGGCAGGAGGAAGTTGGTGAAGTGCCCCGCCTCCTCGGGCGGCCAGCCGTACTTCTCCACCAGCACGTCAAACAGTGACCAGGGCTTCAGCTTGGTGATGTGCCTCAGCTCACCTGCAGGGGGCAGTACGGAGAACACAGCTCAGACATGGAGACCACCAGCTGGAATGGGCGGCGACAAGAAGACAGTAATGAGGGTGTAACAAGCAATAGGCCTCATAAGTCATGTTGTCATTTCCTTCAGGTTTGATAGCATTTCCAAGATTTCCAAATCAAAAAATAGACAGCCTATGGGAGAAATGAACAGCTAACACAGTGATATCAGGGACACAGCTAACACAGTGATATCAGGCATATTCCCCCAACATAACTACACATCAGTGAAATGTGAAACATACAGTAACAGTGTAGCACTGTACTGTGAGAGGGTGTGTAGGGAGGAGTCAGGGTGGCTCCTGCCCGTCGTGCGTGGCACTCCCCTCCCTCTCCTGCGGGGGGCGCTGGCAGTTACCTTTCTTGGTGAAGAACTCGCGGCTGTACTTCCCCGCGACGGCCAGCTTTCGCGGCACCTTCCCCAGCAGCTCCATGATCAGAGCGATGTGATCTGAGCGCCGCGCGGCCATGACAACGGCGTGACATCACACAACAGAACACGGGACACCCACGTCAGTACGCCCATGCACACACACACGCTGCGGGACCGACGGACACACTGCCGCCCGCGGACACTGACAGACAGACTGACACGCTCCCTCTGGTCTAAGACCACTGCAGCTCAGGGTGTGGAGGTCTGTGTGCTTAATGACGCTTCATCTACAGAGGGAACAGCATCACCCTCAAGCAGGTGATCAGGTGATCTAAGCTCCCATCCAAATATATTGACTAAGGAAGTTCTCCAAGTTCTCCACGTCCAACGCAACTGATGAGTCACTCCAATGTTGTTCAAAGTCCAGTACACATTACACAAGAGTAACACACTGATACTCTCCAAAATAAGGTGTTAGTTGATTAATTCAGAAATATTTTACCCTGGTTTGTATTTGTGTCAGATTTAGGCTTTGCATGCGAAGCCTGTCTGCCTGCCTGCCTGCCTGTCTGTCTGTCTGTCTGTCTGAGTGTCCGTCTGGGCAGCTGTCCCTCAGCCCCGGCAGCACACTCCCAGCACTACCTCTGCGGTTGAAGAATTCCCGG
>NC_049219.1:13968011-13970511 GCF_013347855.1 Anguilla anguilla
TGCGTGTGTGAGGGTGTGTGCGCGTGGGTGAGGGTGTGTGCGCGTGTGTGCACGTGTGTGAGGGTGTGTGAGGGTGTGTGCGCGTGGGTGTTTCCTGTGGGCAGCAGTAGGCTGGGCATGTCTGGACGGTGAGGCACAGTCACGGATGCCTGTGTGTGTATCTCAGACTCTGATGTGAGGAGCTCGTCAGGACTCGCCTTCATCAGACTGACGCACTCCAGCTCTCACATTCCACACAGCACCGTGCTCCACCCACACCCGCACCCGCACACACACGCTCACATGCGTCATACATGGGCACCCGCTCTAACGGGAACTCTCTCTCTCTCTCTCACACACACACACACATACACATGCACATATTAATAATCACACACACACACACACATACACACATATTAATAATCACACACACACACACACACATACACACGCACATATTAATAATCACACACACACTCACTCACTCACACACACACCCTCAGTCACTCGCACATATAAACACACACACTCACTCACAAAAACACACACACACACACTCACTCACTCACACACACACCCTCAGTCACTCGCACATATAAACACACACACTCACTCACAAAAACACACACACACACACACACACATATAAACATATATATGTATAAACACATATAAACACACACACACACACTCACTCATTCACACACACACACACACACCCTCAGTCACTCGCACATATAAACACACACACACACACTCACTCACTCACACACACACACACACACATATAAAAATATATATGAATAAACACATATACACACATATAAACACACACACACACACAAAAAGGCGACAGATGAACGTGGAGTGGCATGCAGAAGGATGGAGAGGCATGAAGAGATACAAAGGATAAAGAGAAATGGAAAGGGACTGAGAGAGATGGACAGAAAGAGATAGATAGATAGAGACAGAATACGAGAGGACCGAGGAGCATAGAGACGACTTTTCACACCCTATGTAGGAATCTAAACTGCAGACATCACATTCTCTCTGATGGCTACAACCTGCTTTCATTCTCCGGGGCTCTGTACGTGTGTGTATGTGTGTGTATGTGTGTATGTGTGCATGTGTGAATGCGTGAGTGTGTAACGTGTGTGTGTGTGTGTGTGTGTGTGTGTGTGTGTGTGTGTGTGTGTATGTGTGCATGTGTGTGTAGGTGTGCATGTGTGTATGTGTGAGTGTGTAACGTGTGTGTGTGTGCGTGTGTGCATGTATGTGTGTGTAATGTGTGTGTGTATGTGTGAGTGTGTAACGTGTGTGTGTGTGTGTGTGTGTGTGTGTGTGTGTGCATGTATGTGTGTGTAATGTGTGTGTGTATGTGTGAGTGTGTAACGTGTGTGTGTGTGCGTGTGTGCATGTATGTGTGTGTAATGTGTGTGTGTATGTGTGAGTGTGTAACGTGTGTGTGTGTGTGTGTGTGTGTGTGTGTGCATGTATGTGTGTGTAATGTGTGTGTGTATGTGTGAGTGTGTAACGTGTGTGTGTGTGTGTGTGTGTGTGTGTGCATGTATGTGTGTGTAATGTGTGTGTGTATGTGTGAGTGTGTAACGTGTGTGTGTGTGTGCGTGTGTGCATGTATGTGTGTGTAATGTGTGTGTGTATGTGTGAGTGTGTAACGTGTCTGTGTGTGTACACTGATGATCTGAATCAAAGGCTCATTTCTCCGTCTCCCCCGTGCACAGACCGCTGACTTCCCTTCCTCTCTCCTCCAGTCTGTCTGCGTAGGGAAGTGAGACCTCTGAGCTATTTCTGTCAGCTCAATGATGTCACTGCACACAGCCCACACACTGTCAAACACACACACACACACACACACACTCTCAAACACACACACACACACACACACACACACTCCCGGGCCACTTCCTGCTCCTCACACACGCCCACCTGCCCCAGCCTTGGCACACAGCTCCAGCGGGCCATTCAGAAGTGCTGGAACGGTAAACACAGAAGGCAGTAAAAACAGCACAGCAACACAAGGGCTGAGACAGAGGCTGCACTGCACACTCTATAAATCGCCCCCGCCGAGTCTCCAACACCCTTCTCTGCTGCCGCACCCTGCAGAAGCCTCTTGTGCGCCGAAACGCTGCGTTTTGATTGGCTGCCTCTTTGCTGCTTATCGTCTGCTGTGCAGCACCAGCTCTGATGAGGGATCCCTCATTACCAGTCAATGTTTATTGAATTCTAAACTGCCCATCTGAATAGCCGATGGTACAGAAGAAAACAATACACTTAGCCTCACATCAAAGAGCACACCTCAACTCACTGTGCAACACGTTCTTTAGAAGGGATTTTTAGAAAAACACCAAAGTCCAAAAAACTGTGATTGCTGGAGTTTAATTCCTATAATTACATTACGAAAGATCAAAGGAGAAGAGTGAATGAAAACTGACTGGAATGAACCAGACCCCACATCCGGAGTGCCACACCCCCTCACTGCCGAGTTCATGACATCACC
>NC_049219.1:13973011-14091986 GCF_013347855.1 Anguilla anguilla
CCATGGATCAGGTGGCCAAAGCCAGGTCACATGATCACCGCAAAGGCTCCAGTTGCATGAGTGATGAGTAGCAGCTTCCGGCAACCGGTGTCAGTAATGCCACAACACCTCTCCACAGGATGGAAGCTTGCAATCCATGACAGGCCAGGTTGTGTGGCCTTCCCAACCCATTACTCATGTATTGCAGTATTGGTGCTGATGGTGCAGCAGTACTGATAGGGCAGCATCAGTATTGATGGTTAGTGGGGCAGCAGCAGTACTGACAGGGCAGCAGCAGTATTGATGGTTAATGGGGCAGCAGCAGTATTGATAGGGCAGCAGCAGTATTGATGGTTAGTGGGGCAGCAGCAGTACTGATAGGGCAGCAGCAGTATTGATCTTGATGGGGCAGCAGCAGTACTGATAGGGCAGCAGCAGTATGGATGGTTAGTGGGGCAGCAGCTGTACTGACGGTTGATGGGGCAGCAGCAGCACTGAAGGCAGCAGTGCAGTCTGACAGACAGAGGTGGGGCCTGATCCCGCTGCACAGCCCCACGCTTCATTAGCCATCACTCCAGCATGTCTCGTCCACACAGGCCCCACTGCGCACAGCCAGCCAGGGCAGGGAAAGGGCATTGTATCTGAGGGCATCAGTGGGAGGGGCTGACACCCATCTGTCAATCAGCATGGTCCCCTCCCTACCCTGCAGTCCCGGCTGCGCAGCCAAGCAGCAGCTGCGGTAATGGCAGTAAAAACACGGCCCATCCCTCTAGTGACTGCACACCTACAAAACTGGGTCCTCCCAACACAGGGCCCTTACACACACACACCGTCAGACACACACACACACACACACACACACACACACACACACACACACACACACACACACACACACCGTCAGACATACACACACACACACACACACACACTCACACACACACACACACACGAGCACACACGCGCACACACGCGCACACACACGCACACACACGCACACACGCACACACACGCACACACACACACACACACACACACGCGCACACACAGCTCTGTCAGCTGTGTGGTGTACCTGTGGCCTGCACTCCCCTCTCCTCCTGGACAGGGCTGCACAGAGCAGCGTTAGACGGCTTCCCTTCACACACAGGCCAACACACGCAGTGCTGACAGCAAAATCCAGCCAACACCACACAGACAAAGTCTGAAAAAAGCATATAATCCTCAGCTCTTAATAACCAAATATCAGAAGAGCGCTATGCCTTACACATTCCAGCATGTCTGTGTCTCAGTAAAGCCAGTTCCCGTACAGCACAATAAGACAAAAAACGTGCCGTACAACCGGCACCTAATTCTGGCCCAATTTCAGGGCGACATCCTATTTCAGCAGCAGGATGGCACTGTTCTCTCTGAAGGGCCCAGCAGTATGCGGGCCGTCACAGTAAAATCAGGTCATTATAACCCCAATATTGTCCTATATTCTTATGAGGCAACAGACGAGGCCTTTACATGCATAGACAGCTAATAATAAACCCATAAAGCTTGGACAGTACACCTCACTGTGTGTGTGTGTGTGTGTGTGTGTGCATCAGTTTGTGTGTGTGTGTGCACCAGTTTGTGTGTGTGTGTGCATCAGTTTGTGTGTGTGTGTGTGTGTGTGCATCAGTTTGTGTGTGTGTGTGTGTGTGTGCGCATCAGTTTGTGTGTGTGCGCGCATGTCAGTGTGTCTGTGTGTATGTCTCTGTGTGTGCGTGTGTGCGTGTGCATCAGTTTGTGTGTGTGCGTGCATGTCAGTGTGTCTGTGTGTATGTCTCTGTGTGCGCGCGTGTGTGTGTGTGTGTGCGCGCCCTGCATTTTTAGCATAACAATGTAGTTTATCACCCACTCTGTTGAATACAGGGCTGTAATGTGTTCAAATGTGTGACGGATGGATTGAGCTCTCAGACACAGTGTATCAGTGACTATAGCGTGTAAATCATTATGTAGGCTAAGGCTTCGCATTTATTTTCACGTTTGTCTCTCATATGAGGCGTCTGCCACCATGTATGTGTGTGTGCATGTGAACCAACTAGTGTGTCTCTGTCAACATTACAGCACTGTGCCGGGAACAAACAATACGAGAGAGAACAGAACCTGTCAGCGACAGGGAAAGAAAGAAACAGAGAGAAATGGAGGGAGGGGGAGAGAGGAGAGCAGGCAGACAGACAGACACAGACAGGCAGGCAGACAGACAGACAGACACAGACGGGCAGGCAGACATACAGACACAGACAGACAGGCAGACAGACAGACATACAGGCACACACAGACACAGACGGGCAGGCAGACAGACAGACAGACGCAGACAGACGTGTTACCTTTCAGAGGAAGAGGATTTCTCCGAGTTCACTGACATGAGCAGAGCCAGTGGGCCACTCACTCGTCGACGAGCGACGGAGAGGCAGGGAACGACAAAACAAGCTCTCTCTCTCTCCTTCTGCTCCCTCTCACACGTCTCTGCCTGTATTGTGTGTCAGTGTGCGGGAAGGGCGAACGCCTCCCTCCCTCCCTTCCTCTCTCTCTCTGAGGAGCCTGGAGGATGGAGGACAGCAGTCCAGGAGCAAAGCGCAGTGCTGTGTTTGAATCCAGACTCCTCTCCTCCGCTTCTCCCTTCCTTCTCTTTTCACTCTCCTCTGTCCTGGCCTTCTCTCTCTGCTTCCTGTTGCTGGTTCCTGAACAGCGGCGAAACGCACACAGAAGCTCCCACGCTCTCTCTCTCTCTCTCTTTCACTCTCTCTCAGGCCTTCAGCTCTGCACAACAACAGCGCTGTGAGCACACAGGACAAAACCACTGCCTGCTCAGAGAGTGGGGGAGACAGCCAGAGAGAGAGAGAGAGAAAGAGAGAGAGAGGGGGAGGGAGTCCAGGCCAATCAGAAACTGAAACCAGCTTTCTCTCTGTGTCGCTCTCTCCTCCCCTCTCCCTCCCTCCCACCCTCCCTCGCTCTATTTCTTGTTACGACATCCTGTCTCTCAGGGCAACGCAGCACAGTTCTGTTTCTGCCTTCCCCTCATCTTCCTTTCTCTTGCCTCTCTGTCTGCTTACTGACCTCTCTCTCTCTCTCTACCTCTCTTTCTCTCCCCCTCCCTCTCTCTTTCCCCCTCTCCCTGTCTCCGCAGATGGGCTTGTTGTGCATGAGTGAGCAGCAGAGAGATGTATGATGTATGTAGAGGTGCTGCAGGGAGCCTGTTGTACGGACAGGGGTGTGCTGAGGTGAGTCTCTGTGACCCACATCTGCCCCAGCCTGCCCCAGTCAGACCCACACCTGCCCCGGTCAGACCCACACCTGCCCCGGTCTGACCCACACCTGCCCCAGTCAGACCCACACTCCCATATTACAGCACACACTCTGTAGGTTGTTCTGTGAGGAGCCCCACCATGTAGGGCCTGAGCAGCTCACTGAATCCACACACGCACACACACACACGCACACGCACACGCACACGCACACACACACAGACAGACACACACGCACACACACAGACACACACACACACAGACAGACAGACAGACACACACACACACACACAGACAGACACACACACACAGACAGACACACACACACACACACACACAGACAGACAGACAGACAGACACACACACAGACACAGACACACAGTGCAGAAGCTGGCACATCCAGTTGCCCTTTCCGTTCTGGATCTGCTGGGCCAACAGAGAAACAGCCCCGCAGGGTAGTACTGTGCCCTTCTAGCGGAGTATCTGACTACATTAATATGAGATCGCCCCGCCCTACAATTGGAAGGCAGATGGTACAGTCCCAGTGTAATATAGAGCATACACAGCCTCCATAGACATGGCTATGAATATGGACTGAGGCAAGAGACCCACAATACATCTGGCTCTGCCGCCCATGCAGAGCCCTGACAGCCCAGAGCCCGGCTCTCTCACAGCACAGGCAGGGAGCATCCGCTGGGTCCCTGCTGCACCTGGCCACCGGGGGCACTGTTTCAGTCTTCAGCTGTCCCCTCTTTCTCTTTGTCTGGGCACCCTCCTGTTACTGTGGGACGGTAGCATCCTGAAGCCCCCAAACCATCAGCCCCAAGCCTATGGGGGGGGGGGGGTCAGGCATGGCGGTGAAAAGCTCGGTGATATCTCCTTACTCTGTACACACCCTGCACTCCTCAAGCGCTCCTCTCTCTACAGAATGAGAGCCATGGACTCTGTTACAGCGCTGAGGCTCACTGCCGGTGTGTGAGAGCGCTCTGCGCGAGGCTGTCGCTCCTCCAGGAGGCGCATCCCGACACGGCTCCCGACGCTTTCCGCCTCAGCATCCGGCAGCGCCCCGCAGAAGTAGGCCGGTTAAAGATAGCTCCGGCGGCCCCGCCTCCAAAAATATCCTCCGCCGATAACGAGCCTGACAGAGCCCACAGCGTGGAGCCTGCTCCTCAAACCCTAACACAACACCCCCACATCAGCACCGTCAGGAGTGTGTGTGCGTGTGTGTGTGTGTGTGTGTGTGTATACCTGTGTGTGTGTGTGTGTGTGTGTGTGTGTCTCTCTGGGGAATCCTGACTCCCACTCTCCTACTCCAGTTACCAAATCTACAGGGGAGAGACAGCATCCCACACAGACCAGACATGCTGACCTGCTAAAGCCAGTATACGCAGTGGAGTGCAGAGTGTGTATATGTGTGTGTGTGTGTGTGTGTGTGTGTGTGTGTGTGTGTGTATACTGGGGAGGGGCTGGGGTGCAGGGTCACTCTTAGAGCTCCCCCGCAGTGCAGCTAATGCTCTGCTGCTCCATCTCTCACCGCAGGACCATCATCTGCTACACTGCACCTTAAACACACAGCCATAAACCATTCTGCCACACACATACAGGCAAACGCCCGCACCCACAAACACACACACATACAAACACACAGGCACATGCAAACACACAGGCACATGCAAACACACAGGCACATACAAACACACAGGCACATACAAACACACAGGCACATGCAAACACACAGGCACATACAAACACACAGGCACATACAAACACACAGGCACATGCAAACACACAGGCACATACAAACACACAGGCACATGCAAACACACACACATACAAACACACAGGCACATGCAAACACACAGGCACATGCAAACACACAGGCACAAGCAAACACACAGGCACATACAAACACACAGGCACATACAAACACACAGGCACATACAAACACACAGGCACATGCAAACACGGCTTCACTGCCTCTCTGTGAGGGGAAATATTTTAGAAACACACAAATGACTGAAGGTGCTGAAATAAAACCCCGCACCCCCCCTCCCCCCCCCCCCAGTAACATCCCGTCTGGCTTTAGTGTGAATCTGACAGAAGAAGAGAGAAAGCCAGGGTGTGCTGCAAGACAATCCAACACCATCTGTCCCTAAGCCAACAGCCGCTGTGTGAGAGAGACTGTTCTCAGATCAGCCACAATGAGCCTGCAATCTCCAATCTGTCCCTAAACCAACAGCCTCTGTGTGAGAGAGACTGTTCTCAGATCAGCCACAGTGAGCCAGTAATCTCCCATCTTTACAGGCTTGAACATCCTCTTTTCCTCTTCAATCGTCAACAGTGTCCAAACCACAGTGAATAACAAAAACAAGATAAACACCGTCAGAAACACCACCAATAACCAAACAAAACGGGGATGCTCGTTTGTTGTTCAGTTGCAGCGGGGGAAGGTCTAGCTCGAGCTGATCTTAATTAGCTGAAGTGACCTACATCCTGTTGGGGGGGAGAACTGAAACAAAAAGAATGTGACACAGGAGCGACAGTAACCACGCTGAAGAGACCTGCAGTGGGGATCAGACACAGCTCCTTCCTGCACTCTTCAGCGTAATAACATCGGGAGAAAACAGCCTCCTGCTTCCCGGGTACTTATTTTTCCCCCCTTCTCATTGGACACTGTGAGCTCAAGTCACCCCTCATTATACAAGGAACTGCACTGTTCCCATGGTGCTACAGGCTACAGACCAAATGAAAGGGCATATGCATTTAAACAGCGAGCTTGAGCCGATAGCTAACGCAGCCCTTACCCGGCCATTTCATGCATAGGCCTGTACTGTACACCATGTCAGGCAGTTAGCCAAGGTCATTCAGTCATGCCTGGGTGAGTGATGAACATTTAAATGAAAACGTTGCAAGATGAGATGTGTTAACACCTGTTTTAAATTACAGTGCACTGTAAATTGCTTTATAACCAAGGAGTGTGAAAATAGCCAGATGGCCCTTTTTCATTTTCTAGCTAGCCTGGTGCCAAAAAGTGAAACACACATCGCTAACTTTCGTTTTTTGAAAATAGGAACAGGTGATTAATTCCTTCCTACCCCATGATCACTTTTAAGAAAGCCGAAGTGTGGCATAGCAGCTTAAGGACACGGCGCGCATGCAGAGGATTGCGGGTTCGATTCCCAGACGATATACTGATCATGAACTGGCCTGTAAAATATCCAGTTGATTCAATGCTTAATCGACAAAAACAGGAGTCACCAAAAGGAGAACAGCTGTCAGCACAGAGCAGGACACAGAGGAGTGTTAGCCTGCTGAGCATCTGGGCCTCCCCTCCTATCACTTTAATAATGCACAGAAGAGGAGGGCTCGGAGCGCACCCCTGACAGACCGCGTATGGGCCCGGGGGCCCTGGGGCCCGGCCCTGCCGCAGCGAGCCGCACACCTCATTACCATGCTAAAGGTGATCTTCACACCCGCGAGGCCCCCTTTGTGTGAGAAGAACACGGATACGCGCGGGGGCAGGTGGGAGGTGGCCGGCTTCATTAGCTGAGTGGTGTCTCTGTGAGGAGCTGGCTGACTGATGGATGGGGGAGAGGAGCGGCCTTTGCCTTCCCGCCTCTCGCCATCAGTCACGCAGAGAGGCAGCCGGACAGCACCATTACACACTGACACGTCTCTGCGCACTATTTATATTACGCCTTAATAAAGGCTACAAGTTAAGTGCTTCTGCACATTACGCTCACACACATACACGCGCACACACACACACATAACTCATCCATACAGCTGTGCCCTCACTTAGGAATCCAGCTGTACAGAGAGAGAGATGGAGGGATAGAGAGAGATGGGGGAGAGAGAGAGAGATGGAGGGATAGAGAGAGATGGAGGGGGACAGAGAGAGATGGAGGGACAGAGAGAGATGGAGGGACAGAGAGAGATGGAGGGATAGAGAGAGATGGGGGAGAGAGAGATGGAGGGATAGAGAGAGATGGAGGGGGACAGAGAGAGATGGAGGGATAGAGAGAGGTGACGGGAGAGGGGACCCACAGCAGCACTGATGCTGCAGTACTTCAGAGCAGAATGTGTCAAGAAGAGGGAGGGTGGAGAGGTTGAGATTGTGTGTGTGTGGCGGGGGGGGGGGGGGGGGGGGGGCTGAGAAAAGATAGATAAATACGATACTAAAAACAAAGGACTGAATCAATGTGATAAAGAGGCTGGAAAAAGGACAGCGTGCTTTGTTGTCTTCAGCAAGAAATAATGCACACACACACAAGTAAGCATGTTCACAGATCTCCGGCAGCAGTGGAAGGAGGAGGAATGAGGAGAGCACAGCTCAGGAACATGCACTCCCTCTGTTGGCTGAATGCACAACTGAACATTCTGAAACCCGTCCAAGTGTACAAGATGTTCCTTTCAGCGGGAGCATATCTATATTAGACAGGCCCTGTGTCATTCCATGTGCCTGGGCTTGACAGCATGTCCTCACGTGAAAAGAGCAGACCATATACAACACTGTACCCTTTGTGTAATATATGATTTAATGGGCTGTGACTCCCCCCAATGGTCCAGGCCAGAACCTCTCTGTGCCGTTGCAGACTGCAGCCAGGAGTCCTGTGGCATGTGATTGGTTATAGAATCAGCCAATGATGCGATGGGCAGTATTGACGAGCCCGTTGCACAATAGCACGCTCTGGAGGATGTGTATGCTAGCGAGCGCCCTGCCGATATTACACATGGAGAGACAACCCCGCAGATATGATTGAGAATTATAAAAATATGAAATAATATTTGGGCAAATAACAGTCATAGCCTGCCTGTCTGCTGGCAGCAGCTTCAATAACCAGGAGACATCTGTCTGCAAGGGTCAATTTAAGTGTTTGTTTGTTGTTGAGCTTATTGGTTGAGATTATGACAGCTGATGGACAGTAATGTCAGGGCTTGTCCTGTACAGTGATAGGCTATTTTTTCCTGTGATCTATAGCTCTGCCTCTATGAGTCTCTGTTTCAGTATGGAGGCAAGCTATGAGTTAAATATCTCAGAGCAGACTAGGAGGTGCCCTGTTACTGCCTGCTGTTCCACACTTGAGTAAAGGAGAGATGGAGGGAAAAAGCATGAGAAAGTGTGTGTGTGGTGTGTGTGTGTGTGTTGTGCGTGTGTGTGCGGTGTGTGTGTGTTGTACGTGTGCGTGTGGTGTGTGGTATGTGTGTGTGTTTGTGTGTGTGTGTGCATGTGTGTGCACTGCCACCCTGTGGAGAACATCAGAGCCACACAGCGTCAGTGATCAATGAGCCCTGCTCTCTGAACAGAAGCAGGTGTTTTCCTATCTGAGGAGGGAGAGAGGGAGGTGCAAACTCTCAGGGTAAATCCTGTTATCACTTCACGGCAACGTGTCAATGGCAGCCTGTAAAAAAAGAGTCCTCCCTTTATAAAGCAAAACAGACGATTCACAATGAGAAACATCATATCCACGAGCCACAGAAATGAGCTAAAAGCAGTGCTGTCGTACAAGTTTGCCGAAAACCAAGACTGCAACGTGTCTAGCATTTGTGCGCTCTGGCATAGAGCGAAATTCCTTCTTATTTTCTTTCTACCAGCGGGGCTTTATGGAGAGGGATTACACAGAAGACAGCGCAGATTGGATAAGACACAGTAAGACGCAGCGTGATTACAGCGGGCTTAGGTGCCCAGTTTCCACGCGGCCTGGCGTCGGTGCGCACAGGGACGCGGCCCGCGGACAGCACACTGCAGTAAAGGGGGATTAGGAGCACCGGTTATTACAGCGGCCAAATTATTACAGCACACGGGCACCAGGAGGGCACCTCTACAGGAAGCTTCACAGTCGTCCCCGGCAGTGGACAAGGCCGGGCAGGGAGAGGGACAGACAGCCGTCCACCCCGCCCCACATGCTCAGTAGCTCCTTGTTCCTGCCATTGAATCATCTGAAGAGTAGAGTTTTTTTTTCAGAATTTTAAGTCAGTGTTCTAGAACTCCATTGCTTTAAATTACCAGCAGCAGTACCATCAGCATTAGAATGTTTAGTTAAGGACATTCTAGTCGCATATTTCTGATCTCGCACCTTAAAGGGTTAACAGTGAGCTAGATGCAGCTGGAAAGTGAATATGAATGAGCCGAAGGGACTGCTTTCCATAAGCCTATACGTCAGCAGACCAGCAGACACTACCTGTGCACCCACACACACCACCACACACTCACTGTGTTGGGGGGTGTGGTTAAATACCAGCGGATATAAAGGCTTTTGGTGGTCTATTCTCACTAGTGTGCATCAGTAATTTTGGTTGTTTAAACACAGGCCTAAACAGCGTAGAGAAGCATGAGCTCAGACTGCAGGAGCCTCATTGGCTGTGGCTCAGTGCTGAGGGATGGGGCTCCAGTGACCCTGCAGTGACCGGTGAGCTGGGATCACACCAGGCCAAACAAAGCCCTCTCTTACCACTGCCTCCTTGGGTGACCTGCTCACATTACGCACCATACAACACCCCGATCTACACACACGCACATTCACACGCATGCACGCACACTCTCACACACACACACACACACACACTCTCACACACACACATTCACACGCATGCACGCACACTCTCACACACACACACACACACACACTCTCACACACACACATTCACACGCATGCACGCACACTCTCACACACACACACACACACACTCTCACACACACACACACGCACAGCTCATGGCAGTACTAGTGCACAGCAGCCGGAGCTGTAAGCCTGCAGAGCTTCTGCTGTCACACTGCAGTCAGGGCTAAAGACGACCCATCATCTTTTATTTTTTTCATGAATCTTTTTTCTGCAATAGTGCACTTACATGGAGAGTTGCAGAGTCATTCCACAGGAAATGGATGGGCTGTTGGGCCTGTTCCTCAGAATACCTTCATTTTTTATATACATATTCCCAGCCAATCTGTAAAGACCAAAACGGAAGCTAGAGCTCCAGATACTAAATGGTTATTGAGAAATAAATAATAAATGGTCATCCAAAATGGCCACCATTTACTGAGGCAAGAAAGGACAGGAAAAATAAGCTATTCAAACCTCTGAAACATCTTCAGCAGGAGAACATCACATGTACTCATATTTTTTTAGCCTCATTCTTTCACCATTTCATGGAGATATATACACAGCTAATTTGCAGAAATCGATATTACCCTTACATAACTCCTTCATGTTAAAATTACAAATTAACTTTGATAGTATTATGATGTCTCCTTCGGGTCACTGTGGCAAACTACTGCCCGGCTATTTTCCTTTTTTTCTTTTCTTTAAACACACACCTTTTTACTATATAATTATTTTGGGGATGGAACTGAACCTGAATGTGCAAGATTACATTTTCTATGGCTTACAGCTGTGAAATGTCTCCCCTCCTTGCTTGTGTCCAAAGAGTGTATTGCATCAAAATTGTACTCATTTTGTGTTCCTTGCAATCTGTATAGCCTAGTTGCTATAGATTCATTTCATATCCTTACATACAATCAGATAACTCCCCCCAACTGGCAGCCATTTTGGGACATCTTTACACCCGGTTCATCTTTAGATCTTTAGAACTATGCAAGGTCTCATGTCTAAAATTCAGTTTTATTTATTTTAATGCCCAAAAACTGCCTAAAGGAAGGCAGAAAATTGGAAACGTAAGCCCTTAAAACGCATAAATCCTGGCTGAACTTTTATGAAGAGGCTCAGAGAGGTTCAGAGGAGTTATACACTACAGGAAAACTTTTCTTCACATATGCTAAATATTCAGTAACGGCCACTGAATGTAAGTCCTGAGTACACTTTTACACAAACCAGTGTGTGATCCACCACAGTCATGAAAACATTCTATTAGAGTTCAATTAGCCTTTACCAAATTACAGGGTCTATCCCCTCCTCAGTATTTTGCAGTATGTGCTCTTATAATACACACTCCACTCCTGCCACAATGGCCTGATAAGGGCACTTCTTAATTTACACATTAAATTTCAATTCATTTCATCAACTGACTAGCAGTCCATCGAGGCAACAGTTCCAACCGTTCCTTTCTTGCACAGCCGTCAGCATAAATGCTGAAGAATAAGGGCCAATTCAGCACACTGACTGATGTCAATCGTGATTATCAGCTCCAGGCATCAGCTCTCATGGGCTGTTGTGACATCACCGTTCTTCCTCTGATTCAGAAAGGCATCGCCAGAGAGAAAAATGCTGCGATTCTCACTTCTCTTTCGGGGCAAAGTTCCCTCTCAGGAGGAAGCCGAACGCCCTCTCATCGTGACAATGGGCACCATTTAGAGGACGTGAAGCGTTTGTTTTTGGCCGCCCTGTGGTCACAGCGAGGCTCTGTTCCTGCGGCCTGGGGTTTGCGCTCAGAATAGCCCGGAAAGCCGCAGTCATACAGGTTTGGCCTGCTGCGGCAATAGGAGAACAGCACGAGATGAAGTCAGGAGCAGAAACACACAGAAACTAGCCGACAGCCATTGTTCCCAAAACTGCACAGTGCCGTAGCTCACATCCTTTGAAGCACAACACACTGTAAATGTTTAGCCTGAGAGGCTGTTGATTTCTCTGTGCTTTAACAATATTACCAGTGCAGCCATTTTATGAAAAACCCAGAAGAGCTGCCCTCTCGTGTCCCACATTCTCTCTCGGGGTCGCTTGGTAACGGTAGTAAAATTCAGTCATTGATGCATTCATGTATGTATGTATTTATTTATACAGGGTAGGCTGACCGAGCACACATGATCTTTTACGCCGAGTTAATGCCCCCCAAAGTAGCCTAACCTGCACGTCTATGGATCATATTCCAGTAACAGGCTAAACTGAAATAAATGCAGGCAAATATGCCAAACTGAAATCGACTGTCTTCATAAATTGCTTTGTTGCAGCAGTTTAGTCCATCAGGTCAAATAGCGTGATTGAGTGAAAGGTGCTTGATGTTTGCAGAAGGTTTCTGCGTGGCAGCCGGGTCTGTGTCGCTGGCATTGCCCCTTGGGTAAACGAAGCCGAGGGCACCTGATCAGACTCAGCGCCAGAGGGCCAGACGTCACACCGGCCTTCATCATTGAGAAAGCCTGTCCCGTCTCAGCCAATCAGATTCATTTCATCTGACACATCGGGAGAACAATGGAGAGAGATTGCTTTCCATTTCATACACAGCCGTTTGCAGAGCTGAGGCCTCGCTCTAGCCTGCTCCCGCTCTTCTCCTGCACGTTCTGCCTCTATCCCTCCAGCACTGTCTTCTCCTGCACGTTCTGCCTCTATCCCTCCAGCACTGTCTTCTCCTGCACGTTCTGCCTCTATCCCTCCAGCACTGTCTTCTCCTGCACGTTCTGCCTCTATCCCTCCAGCACTGTCTTCTCCTGCACGTTCTGCCTCTATCCCTCCAGCACTGTCTTCTCCTGCACGTTCTGCCTCTATCCCTCCAGCACTGTCTTCCCGGGGCTGCACACATCGTCTCTGCATGTTAGCTCACGCCAACAACCGCGCCGGCTGCCGCGCTGGCTTCACAGTTTGGCCGACAAAATGAGCTAAAGCTGCGAATGTTTACGAGCCAGTAAAAACTCACCCTCCGCAGCGCTGAAACGTGTCATTAAAAACAACCCCAATACCCCGCCAATCGCCGGCAGTCGTTCTTTAACGTGCGGCAGCCGTGAATGCCAAAGTGTGATTAAATGCGAAACAGAACCAGTAAAAGGAAGTCACGGTGGCGCACTACCACAGTATCAATCAGTGAGAATCCTCAAGGCAACAGCTGCATGCACACACAGCACAACAGCAGCACTGGAAATGATATGTGGCTGTGAAGCAGGGCTTTGGTCGGTCTGCAGTACCATAGATACCCTACTGGAACCATGTCCATCTGTCGGAAGTGCTCAGATGAGTTGTTATCCTATGAATATTTATGAAGGGGGCGTGGCGAAGAATTCTAGGACACCAGCGCTGGAAGCCTGGGACCCTACCCATTCCCAACTGTAGCTCACAGACATGAAGTATTGAGGATGCAGAAACAAACAAATATACACACACACATACACACACAAACACACACATTCATGCCCATACATCCTCATCCATCCAAGCACAGACACACACACACAAACACCAGCTTGAAAAACACTCAGACTGCCACAGCTCAAGTCTGTCCATCACGCATGTCTGAAATGCAAAGTGAAGACGCAGTATATGCAAACATCCACTTTCCTTGTGCCTCCCTCAGAGTTCAAAGACCGGGAAATGCATGAAAATGCCTTGTGATGTTTACATGGAAACAGAATATGGTCTGGAGAAGATTTCCCACAATGCTCAGCGTCAGTGCAAACAGCATGCAGCCTGCTTAAATAAACCACGTCAAGTCTTGGTCTGCCTGAGCAGCAACATCATCTGCCAAAAAATACAATGACCTGGAGCCAGTTCCAAAGACCTTTCCTGCTAGGTTCACTGTGTGATAAGATGGTGGCTGGTCTATCAGAGACTGGCCTAATGATTACTATCATTATTATTACTGTCACACTGCCTCATAAGGAGAAAATCAGTACAGCTACCAGACAATGGCAGAGAGGCATGTGACCCCTCCCTCCAGCCAATTCAATAAAACCCCATTACAGGCAGCAGTCGAGCCTTTCCAAAGCCTGGATCACGCACAACAGGCAGCAACACCCAGGAAAAAGGATGTAGCATCACCACAGAAAAAAAACACTGCGAGCTGCATGGTGCATACTGGCCTGGACCAGCGAAAGAACAGAAGAGGTGGTGAAAGGAGAATGCAATATGCACTTACGTTTGAGTGTGACAGGCAGCCAATCAGCAATGGCCCGCACAGATTAGAACCCTGAGTGATACATGCCTGAAACATTTAGTTCTAGAAATCAGAAAGGGCCACAGAGCACTGCAGCTGGTGAATCACAACAATTGTGTCTGTACTGAATGCATCTCTTAGGGAAAACAGTTTGCAGAATCTCCCATAGACACACAGACATATTACATACACACACTCAAACACACAAGGACATAGAACATACACATACATTTACACATATTCACATGCACACAGACATATTACATACACATATTCACACAAACACACACACACACCTACACACACACACACACACACACACACACATACACACATACACACACACACTGCCATTTGGCCTTCTGGCCTATGCTACACCACACCCAGACTGGTGACAGAAATCCCTCTTGCTTCTCTACAGCACAGGTCCCTATTCTTCTCCACATTGTTTGATTTCTCCTGCTGCCCCACAGGGTGTGGCTAGTCTGGTTGACAGAGAGCAGGGAGGGGGGGGGGAGCGAACTGGAGGAACGGGAGTCACACAGGCCAGGCACACAGGATCACAAATAAAAGTGACTCTTCGGCTGGCAGTGAAGGATGGCAGACACGCATGCGGGAGCACAGAAAGGCTTCGGTCAGATGGATTCTGTCCAAGGCGTTTCAGGGTCGATTGGTTCCCTGCTTCTCTATAAAAGGCTTCCTCTCTTTCACAGCGCTGTTTCCTGAAATACTGTGGCTCAGAGAGGGAGGGGCCCCGTGTGACACCGCCTGTCCTCCGGCCCTCTTCAGTGTCACCGTCAGCACACTGAGCTGAGCGTGCGTCTCACTCTACACAGCGTGCAGAACACACCTCAACAGCAGCGAGGCCTGGGTCCATCTGGAGGAGAGAGAGAGCTCATCCATCATTCTCAGCGTGTCCAAAGGGAGAACAGCCTGTGGCCCCGTGTCACAGGTTATCTAATTTCACCCTGGGCTGCATACGGCTTAACAATGGCCCATGCCGATTTCCCAGTTCCACAGGGACGTGCCGTGGTCTACAGCATGCTGAAATATCAGCCACTGGTATTCAGCCAAATCACTGCTATAGCAATAACTCTGTAATCATATTGTGCTGTGCATATAGGGTTGTGTGAGTGCCACGCTGTGTGTTTTATGAATGAACCTGGATGTGACGAAGCTGAAGCTCCTGTGCTGTCAGTCACGGCAGACATGTGAGAGGCTCAGTCCCCTCTCCCTCTCCCTCGCTCCCTCACACCACACATGCACACACTCTCTCTCTCTCTCTTACACACACACGCACAGCAAATTGAATACTCAGTCTCAGTCACCAAGCTGCAGGTGTTTTGCACAGCATGATTCAAGAGAACCCTTCTCATTTTAAAACACAAATGAGGACGACGCTGAAAGATAGGACTCCTAGGCACCACGGATAGTTCCAGTATATTCCACGCCAGACCATCAGCACAGGCAGCACTGTAACATCACCCAAATGATGCACGACTGACGTGGATCCAATAAAAGTGTTTCATGAGGCAAGTCGCTCTTTCTCTGGACCAATTCGCAGGCACATTGCTGAGAGGCGTTGCGCTGTGCACGCCAACAACTGCACTCCTAGCTCCATCCTGAGCCGGCTCCTGCATCCAGTGTTCACACACCCAAAAAAGCCGTACAAGATCGCTCTCTATCACACGCAGGCACGCTCACACATTACATCACTGGCTGAACCACAGCTCGGGCACTCGTATTACATACATAGTGTCGTACGGCAAATACAGCTTAACTGGGACGCTTATCCTGCCCTGGTACAGTTATTAAAGTAACCACTCCGATGAAAGCTGTCAAGTCTCATTTGCAAACATCCCATAGCTACAAGACCAACGCAGCACAATGAAATACGCGTCGCCAAAGCTATCACCAAGCTAGGTGGTAGAGCTACACGCTTGTGTATTAAGTACCTGGCGATAGATTCGTTGTGGGTGCAACGCACGCAGCAAACAAACACACAGCACCGGAGCAGGAAACCCGCTGTCCTGTAGCTCCGAGCTGCGGAAGGTTGCCAATAGCAACTTCCGACTCCACGCAGACCGGCAGCCCCGACAAGCAGGGTGTGAGCCGCATAAAGAAGGCCCTTTGCCAGGTTGCGTGTCCCAGTCAGCCCCGCAAGCGCGTCTGCATTTGTTTGCCGCGTTGGTGCGAGGCTAGGGTCTGTCCTTCTAACTGTCGCCACACCAACTGTCAATTGTGGACAAGCAGGAAGCTAAAGTTAGCTGCCTAGCTACTAACGGTAGCCCCATGGTGTGGGGAACTGCCCTGCTACCGACACTGATATAAACAGATACTATACGAAACCGCAACGCACGCAAGCTTCCCCAGTCCCTCGCCTTGCTCACCTCTTGTGATGGGCTGCCTTGTCTTTTTTTCCTTTCGGCCTCCTCTTGCGGGCCTGGATGGCCATCACTGGACGTGATACATGCAGAAGCAGAATCCAAACGAGAAGAGAGAGAGAGAACAACACATCAGTTTGCAAGATAGCCAGACTAAAACGTTGCGCTTCCCCTGAGATAAAGCCCGACAGCTTTCGCCTCGTCCTTCTATTCCACAGAACGTCAAGCCAATTCGTGCAAACTGCGCTTTTTGGCTATTAAAGAGGAATATATTCACCTTTCCGGGAGCTCATGTTGTTATCCTCCTTCCCCCTCAGCTGCAGCGGCGGCTCGGCAGCAGCGGCCGTTGGCTCTCTCTCTCGCCTGCCCTCACTCTCAGGAGGATGCGCGCTCCCTCAGTTGTCAGGACGCGCGCTCACGCCACTAGGTGTTTGCATAGCTCGTGATCGCGCACCGCTTTCAGGAGAACGGCATGGCACGCGAAATCTTACCATGTCCCCATGTTCACCTGAACTGCTGAACGGGCTGTCTTGGTTTTGCTGTCTACTCTTTCAACAAAAACGTGCCCGATGCTGAGGTAAAACGTTCCCCGCAATGAATTAAACCAACAGAAGAACGCAATTAATAAAATGTTTTAAAGTAAAACATACAGCGAATAGTAATGGATTGAGGCTAATAGCTTAGGGGTGTTGATAATGCAAGATGTTATTTATTGATACATCTGACATCACAATTGTATTGTAATGTAAACTTACGCACACACAAAAACATTCTATGCAGACATAGGACGCAGTGACTCAACTTGTTTTTTGAGAGGGCTGGACCACACTAAATTTTGCCACTGAGTACGCACAACTCATACCTAGTCAAGGCAACTCCTGAACTACTGTGTGGCTACTGTTGTGCATGTATGTGGTATTGCACTCTTGCTATAAAATGAATAGCAGGCCAGGCTTATGACACACTCCATATCTATGCAGCTCATTAACGGTTTAAATGTATTTATACTGCTTGCGCTTTGGTTCTCTGGTGCTTGGAATCTGTCCGAATATAAGGGATGCCACCCACCACTGCATGTATCAAACATTGAGAGAATTGTTTTTAAACCCACGTAACAGTACCATTTCTGTTTGTTTATTTTTCCATTTGTTGATCCTGCAAGGTTTAGCTGCGGTGGAGCACCGTGGTTTCTTTTGTAGATTTAAACACGAACACGACAAAAGACGCATCAGATTTCAGAAAAAACCGCAGCCGGTTTAAATGGAACTGAAAGTTGGTGAGCCTCTAATGGAGCCAGTGGACCTACCTTTGTTTAGGCTGACTAATCAATCGCACATTTAGGACCAGCTAAAGGCTGCAGAACTGCTATCGGTTCAGCAGCCGAAATTTCCTGTTCATTGCATCTACTCTCACTTTCAGTACGTTGACCTGGTTCACACGTAATGAAATCACACGAAATAAAAAATTCAAAGCTAGTGAGGGACAAAATTGTGGGAATTCATTACACACATTTATTTGTGTGCGACACAAATGTGGTTGCAAAATGATATCTTCTTAGTTTCAGTATTATGTATTACTGGAAGAACACAAACAAAGCCAGTGTATGAATATAAAGCCAATTAATGCTTGCAGTAGTCCACAGCAGAGGATGATTGACAGTTATCTAGCCACAGCAACCAAAAAGTCCATGGAACCTACAGTTAAGCACAGTACAGATATTGTGATGTCACAATGATAGCTCTAGTGTTTCACCACCTCACTTTGTGACATTGCGTTTAGTTAAATCTGTGGGCCTTCAGAATGGCTTTGCTTCTACCAGTAATGACTTTACTGGCACTTCCTGAAGCAATAAATTGATCAAGCATGGACTCAGAGGACATGAGTGACATTGAGTGTGATCAAGCTGACAGCTCATTCCGAAACCATACGAAGAGGAAGAGGAAGACGAAGAGGAAGAAGAGCATGCCACGGGCCTTGCTAAAACTGGCCTGCTGTGTCTACCGTGAGGAAAGTGATGAGGACCAAATCCCACTTGTCATGGATGACAGCAACCCAAGGACAAGCCCAAGTGTGGCAGTATCAATGGAGAAGGCTGAAGCCTCAGAGCCGGTACTAACCAGCAGAGACAGACCGCACACAGCCCAGCTGGCAGTGTGTAGCCAAGACAGCCCTGGCACAGATCTGGCGGTGGCCAGTGGAGACAGGTCTGACATCGCAGATGTGGGCGTGAACATTCCCCACCAAAAGGACGTCTTCACTATCATCATAATTGCCATCCTCGGTCTCCTGTAGTTCACTGCAAGACAAATACTTTTCTCCATCATTTGGCTGTTAAACTACCTGTATTCCACCCCAACCTGGAATATAAAAAGTAATTTAAAAAAATACTAATAAATGAATAAACTACAGTATTTTCAACATATAAATCATATTTCTAGTGTGGTTGCTCTGAAGCTTCTGGGCAGCATTACAATATTAATGTATATTGATAGTAAATTTAAATAGATACATTGGTGAATTTGAGGTGAAAATATAGACCATATAAATATGCAAGCAGCTGCACAGAGTTTCGAAGGCTGATAATAATGATTTCATATCCAAGATTTTTTTTCTTTTTCTGAAAATCTGGAATGCCTGTCTGACCTGCAGGCCTATATATCTTGACCGCACAGTTGCACATTACCATTAGCATTACAATACGATTGATTTAACACCAGAATGACAGAAATAGACTTTATACACCATAGCAAGACACAAGCAGCTCCACGGAGCATAAATAGAATTATCAGGCTTGATTAATGTCATTTTGGAAGCTGTAATTCTCAGGACATCATCCTAATACCAGACATTTGAGAACAGATATATTCCCACATTTAAAACATGGGCTGGACACATGATAAAGCTTTGCATGACACTTTATTTTAAACAGAGAAGCCCATTTGACCGAAGGAATCCAGGACTGCTGTATAGCTCTGTACAATGATTTACGAACGCAGGGATTTACTCAGATGCTCTTACCATGATGCTTCCAGAGTTATGGTGAAAGCAAAGACATGTTAGATGGCTGTATTTCCAGGACCAGACAAGCCTCAAAGTTCAGCTCAAGCTATTACAGGTTATTTGCCATTTTACATTTACTCATTCATATGGTGTTGGTGTGGTGAGCTTTGTTCTACAGCATTCAGCATTCTCTCTGCTTTGAACGTAAAACCAATCAGCGCTTACAGCAGGTTGTCCAATCATAATTGAAAGACAAGCACAATATCCAATGAGAAGTATCGAGCAGTATAAAACTACAAACTAATTCCAAACGGGAAAGCTAAAGTCTAAAACTAACGTGATACAGTTGTTTCACAGAAATATTGATAAGCACATGGCTCAAAATCCATGGAATTATCAGAGAGAGGTAAAGTGGTGCTGACGCCCATTAAGTGAGTCTGGTGCTCAAATCGACGTGCCGCCACTTCAGATCCATTCCACTGTTGATAGCTGCTCTCTATCGGTTCTTCTTTACCGGCTGTGCATCTTTGCCTGCTGATCTGGGGCATGAACCATGGCAACGATACCCTTTTGCTATGGCTTTGAAGACTTGCACAAGCGCGGCGTATTGCTCCATGTCGTCTTGCGAACACTGTTGGGGCGAGTGCAGAAACAGACAGCTGCATGCACATTTTTCTCAAAACATCATTTCAAACAGGGTGCACAGTGCAACCCCAGCTCCAGGTGAGAACTCCTCACAAATGTCTAAAGGAAACGAGAGACAAACGTGCGTTTGCATTCGAGGATGTGGCCTACGGCCTTACAAAGTGTAGCTTAAGTGTAGTAAAGGGCAACCAGGATTAACGTGTGATCATGTCAATGGGTTGTTCTTCCACTGTTTTCATACTGTTTTGAAAACACAATATACAGTTAAACGTGTGACCATTGTGATATACATTTTGAAAAGATTTCTCATACATTGGTGAGTTGGTGATCTGAATGCACATGTGAATGATGTGCATAGTGGCAGTAGAGTTAAGTCTGCTTGTGTGAAACAGCTCTGCTGGTCCTAATGGTGCTCAGCTGGTGTTAACGTGCATCCCAGCAGCGATGTGCTGGGTTCGAGGTCTCACCCTGGTCAGAGCACGGACCAGCCGCCAGAGCACTGACCCTTCCAGCTGCGGACACAGGCTGGTCACCTGACCCACGCAGCGCAGTATACAGGAAATGGTCCGTTCCTGTGCCTGACCACGGACACAGAGGGAAAGACCCAGAATGCCCATGAACCAGCTTCATCAGCATTGCACAAAACTCCAGTAACCCTTTAAAGAATGTTTCTTGGAATGTTTTTTTTCAAAATGCTAAGTCAGTGTTCTAGAACTCAATTGATTTTACTTACCAGTAGTAAGATCGAAATAAATCTGTAATATCATGACACAATGTCCATTTCAAGGCACTGGTAACAGGACCCTGGCTTTTGACCCCTTGTTGCTGAGCAACCTCACCTTTTCCAGAAGCCCAAAACTGCTGAGCCCTTGGGTGTCAGAGGTTATTCTCTCTACATCCTCTCCTTTAAGAACAGGTTCCTATGGACACACAGGAGTGTCACAATGACCAAGCAAATAAGGGACACAGTTTTTAATCAATGAATGACTGGGCAATATCCAGGCTTATAGACTGACCTTCAGTTTCTCCAGCCAGGCCCATAGCAAACAGCTGAGGACTGCGGGGTCCAGCTCTGTAGCCAGTATGGCCCAGGAACACTCACTGGCATTCAGCTCATCCTGGACACAGGGAACACAAGGAGCAGTGATGTCACGTCTGCAGATTGCAGTGATAACAATCACATCCAAGGACCACGTCTACCTGCAGAAGAGCAACCCTCAGTAAGACATCTTCCCCTGGGGGATCCTGTTCCGCCATCGCCTTGGCAACAGCCTGCGATTCTAAGGCTGGTACGGATGAACTCTGGGATCTGCTTAACTAGACACAGGAGAGTTTCTCAGATTAATCCTCTGTTCTTTCCTTTTGCCACATTTAAAATGGCACATTTGCTCCCAATTTGAGAGTATGATCCAAATAAATCACCGATGTAACTGTGTGTTTCCACTGAATAATATCAGGTGTCATTTACCTCTACATTAGAGCTGAATTTAGGTAATGCTGGATTCTTCTTGGTCATGCATCTGGTCCTCTTTGCGGAATTCTTAGTGACCATCCCACGAGATGCAGTAGAGGGAACCCCTCTGGTCTTCACTTTACCATTGCACTGGTCCTTTCTGTGGGTGTTCAGACCAGTGCCTGCAAGTTTCTGATCATTACTTCTGCTTTCCAGCATAGTATATTTAGGAATCTCTTTTGATGGAGTAAGCACAAAATCCAGATCCTAGAATAATGATGAAAATAATTTTCCCACTTGAAAATGTCCACCATTTTAAGGAGAATTGCATAATGTGAAAGAACATGAAAATTACCTGAAGTTTTATTTAAAAATGTAAGTGTGCCATGCACATCCAATTGAGCTCAACAAGTCAATAACCCATGATTTTCAAAATGAATGATTTTTTTATCATGATTAATTATGATTTTAACTTAAATGTGTTCATGGCTATAAATACCTGTTACATAATGAGTATTGTACCTTATTGGACCTGTGTTCTGTAGTTGTGCCACTGGTATGCACTAATTGTACTTTGCTTAGGATGAAAGCGTCAGCCAAATAAATGTAAGGTAATGTAATATCTGGCCCTGTTACCTGGGAAAGTGCGATCTTGCAGAGGTCAGCGTCGCTGTAGCTCCTCTTGTTCAGCAGCACCTCTCTCTTGCGCTCCAGGAAGCCGTGCGGGTCGTCCCAGGAGGAGACGGAGCTGAGGGAGGCTTTTCGGGGGCGCGCAGGATCTCGCAGGACGGGCAGGAACTTCCTCGCCCTCAGGGTGTCCCGCAGCGTGGCGGTCATTCGGAGGACGGCCCCCCCGCGCTCCAGCTCCGCCCGGGCGGCGGGACACGGGACCCGGCCCCAGGCCATCGCCGTCAGCCTCCCGCACAGGAAGTGGACGATTTTGGGCACGCTCCTCAGCACGCGGGCCTCCTCCCCGTGGAGCAGGAGGCGCTGGCGGTGCAGGTACTGCTGCAGGCTGAAGGGGGCGCCGGCGGGGTACTGAACGAGCTGGGGGGCCAGGAGGCGGGCGAACACGAACACCAGGTCGATCTGGACCCGGGTCTGTATGGACCGCGGCCGTTTGATGCGTACGTAATGAATGGCTTCGCTTGGGCTGACCCGCAGGGTGTAGATCAAATAGCAGGCAATCAGGACCGCTGCATTCGACAAACACAAGCAAGACAAGCTCACCGCTCACTCTCACTCTGATGTCAGAAACAGTCTTATTGGCTTTTCTAGAGGCAAAACACTTCATGGACCTGCCGTGTGACTCACTTACTCACTCATTTACACTCACTCACTCACACTCACTTTCACTCTCACTTACTCACTTTCACTCACTCACTCTCCAAAATTCTCCACAAGGGGGAGGCATTAGTCAAGCAGTAGTTTTTTTTTAGCCAGAAGTGTTTTACAAAAGATACATTCAATATGGCTAGAAAACCAACACTAAAGCTAGAGAAAAGTGAAGATATATGCAAGTCAGTGCCCTCTTAGAGCTGCACACCACATTGTATAATATATCTTTGCTTGTTAAACATCTCTGCTCAGGGCATTGTGCGTCATTCTTAATTTCTTTTTGAAACAGGACATACAGTATACTGCAAAAAAGTATTTCTTTACAAGTGCTTTAGTCTTGCAATGAGAAAAATTTAATTAAAAAAATTTAATTGTTTTCTCTCAGGTAAAAAACATTACTTGTTAAGATTAATTTTATTTCTATTTTTTTTACAGTGAGACTTGCCTGTTCTCCCCAGCCCTGCGTGACAGTGCACCGCTACTCTCCCCTCCTGCACAGCAAACGCCAGCACCTTCACTGCGTCCAACATACCGGCCGGGGACGACACGCCGAAGTCTGGCATGCCGAAGTTATAGAAGAAGACTGCGGAAACACAGAGAGGAGGAGGAGGAGGAGGAGGAGGAGGAGGGGGAATGAGGAGGAGGAGATGGGGGGACTTTAGCTAGTTCTGGTCAGCATCTTCTCTTGTAACCGTGGTTACAGGGAGAGCAGTGATGAGAGAGTGACTCACTTCCATTCTCCATGAAGGTGTGTGGAGAGTACGTGAAGCCGCTCTCCAGCTCCAGAGGAGGCCCGCAGTGAGCATGCTCCCCAGGCAGCTGCATATTGATTATGGACTTGATCTCTAGTCTGAAGGGAATGGAAAACAGACACCGTTTGGAATGAAGAGAAGCTCACCAGGAATTTCCCTCACTGAGTTGCAATTCCATCACTGTGCACTTAATAAGAAATAATAATGAAGTAATTCTCATTTTTCATGAATATTTAAATTTGCACTGAGTATGCCGGTTGATCGCTGTGAATATGTTTTGCAGTTACATGATAAACATTACACTACTACTTTTTACTGCTGCAACATTGCAAGCTAGAATATTACAATAGAAAGAGGCGAGATACATAAGCTTTTTGTCTAATGGGCTCTCAACCACTGAAGATGACATACGTGTCATTGTGCCTTAAAAATAATGAATTACGTATACTCACTGGTGAAATTGCTCTATTATGCTGTACCTCTTGATGAGTTGTGTAGACGGTCTCGCCATGGCAACAATGGCATCAGTCACCCTAAGGACAGGGAAGAACAGCCGCTGTCAGTCTGGTGCGCCTTTTAGTGTTCAAATCCACGTGATTGACAGATAACGGTAATAAGGCGGAACTCGCCATGTGGAGAAGAGCCCCCGTACGGCCTGCTGGCTGGGTCTCCAGCAGGCTGGGCCCTCATAGCGACAGTCTCTCCCGCCGCAGGCCAGCAGGCAGATGATTTTGGGGGGGATGGCCTTGACCAGGTTCTCCCGGGCCTGGGAGTATGAAGGCCGGGGCACAGGTACAGGCAGGGTCATGCTGGGATGGGATGGGGTGTGGGGGGAGTGAGGGTGTCTAATAACTATTCTTTCTGTCAATCGCTACTGATGTTTGCTTCAAGAAACTAATAAAAACATCTTTGCACAGGGCTACGCACTAGAGCTGAAGTAGTTGGGAAGGCAGACAAGAGAGAAGCACATTATTCACTGCAACTGAACTGGCTGGAAGAATAATCTAAATACAGGAACGCACCGCAACAGGCATTTCTCAACATAATGAGATTATGATCGGACTGCAATTGCAGATATCGTAGATTCATAACAAAAGCAGCTACCATTTAAATTTAATGCTGTATAACATTTCACATCTAAACATGAATTTATTAAAATGTATATCTATACAGAGCTAGATATTCATTTAAAAATAATTAACCCAATCAAGATGGCACCTAAGAAACATGTCACTTACTGTTAGCAGAATTTCTGTATTAAGTTTAGTTCAAAAAAACTTACCCATTTCTGCTGTGTCTCTGGTCACCAAGCCTGCTTCCTGGCCATAGCAGAGTTAAAAGTGATGAAATGTACAAAACAAAAAATGATATAAACCCATATTGTCACTCGGTGTGCATGCAGATCTCCATATTGGCCTACATTCACTAATCCTAATTATCTCTGTCATAAATACATGTGCGTACATACGTTCCAAGATCATAATAAGCTTATGATGTGTTGTAGTTCACAACCAAATTTATCATTTAAAATATAGGTATGTTTATTTGTACACACAGGGACAATATGCAGTCCATAAATATGCAGAAGGTAACCAACCAAAAATAAATAAAAAAATAAGTAAATAAAATTTAAAAAATTAAAATAAAAATAAAATAAAATGTAATACACAATATATATACATACCAATGCTGATATTCAATAATCTTTTAAAACAATCTGAAATGGTAATTTATCAGATAGTATCGAGCTGTTCAGGAGCTGTTCCAAATTAAACATATCCAATATGCAACTGTTGTCAAGGGCAAGCGTAGCTCTCTTTTTGCAGTACAGCATAACCAAAATGTATGTTTTTTCCCCTTTTTTTAGTCACTTTTCTTGTTAGCTGTGCAGTTTAATGTGTGGGGATGCAGTGACCGGCACGCGCATCAGGTGAAAATGAGCGACGGTTAGAACTTATCCGCGTGCGGTATGCGTGTACCCTGGTGCAATCAGCTGAACCTGCTGCAGCTGGAGACCGCGGGGACGATGTGAGGGAAAACCTGTAGTCTACTGAAAGTATTTTTTAAAACTATTCGTTTAATTTTTGTCTTCACGGCGATAAATGTATATATTTTTTTAATTTTCACGACGAGTAATACTGGTCTGCGCAACTTTTTAAACGACGAAAGGTGCTCACCTGCTTGTAGTCACTTCAAAAAGGTAAAACTTTTCCGTTTGTAAATGTTTGTAGCCACGCAATGACAAAATTAACATAAATTTTCTTGTGAAAATATTATGTTTTCGTGTGTGTCGGTATCGTTGCCTACACAATTCCGACATAGTCTAGCCAAGTGCTTTTTCTAAACTATATGTTTCAACAAATGGGTCGACTAATTTTTAGCTTCGCCGAGGTAGCTGCATTGAGGAATGTCTCTCCTTGTTTGTCAATAGAAACGTTAACTAGCTAAATATTGTTGTGCACTGTTATTACTCATTATTTTTATTATTTTAAGAAGCTTGAAAGGAGAAATTGACATGTTATTAACTCATGTTATTAAATTAACTCGGTTTAACATGTTATCGGTTTGTGTTCATATGCGTTTAGGTCTCTTTTTCACGGTATGTCATAATTAAATGTCTATCTTCTGAGTAAAACTGCTGGGAGGTACTTTGTTTAAAAACTTTTATCACAGTTGGCCTAAATACAATTAATTGTCGAAAGAAAATAAATTCTAAATCATGAAATGAGAAGATGCAGTCGTGGATATGGACGTTTTATGTCTCCTCAATGTTAAATTATTCAAATTGAATTTATATCAAATCTCAAATTTACACGACAGTGCACTGTAGATAGTAGCCACAAAGCATCATTTTCGGTGACCTGTGCTTGGATAGTGTAGCTGCAGAGTGGCATTCGAGTGATGAATTGAGGTTGAAGTGGAGGCTTGTTACCATGGCCACTGCGGTGAATGATGGACAAGTGAATGGAAACTGGTTAAGCTCAGTTTTCCGTCCATTTTACTTGGTACATGTTTTAAAAAGATGATGATAATAATAAATTACTACTACTACTAATAATATGCTACTATTGCTACTAATAATATACTAATACTACTACTAATATTACTAATAATAGTAATATACTACTAGTAGTCGTGCTATTCCTCTGATTACCAGATGAATGCAAACTGGTTCTCAGTATTAGTAAGCCAGGCATTTCCTGCTCGATCACACTGGGGTTTGCTGGTCTTTCTGTCCAGCAGGCTGTATGGGTAAAGTAGGGTATGGGCTATAGTTCAGTATGGGCCAGTTGCACAGGTACAGGGTAAGCGTGGTCCTAAACTAAATTCAATATTGAATGGAGATTCTCCATACAAAACTAAATTTAGTCCTGCACTTTGCTTAATCTGTGTCCACAAAACAGGCCCTATTTCACACATCAGTTGTCAACAGGTAATACAATGTCATATCTGGCTCTGTTGTAAAGGAATACCAGTCTTCTGTCCACCACAGGAACTGTGTGGGTGATTTTTTTTTTTTTTAATCATTTTTTTTCCATGTGCTTGAAGTCTAAACCTTAGCACAACCTAAATTATAATTTTAAGAAGGCCTTTTTGTTTTGGAGGTCTTTCTGTTGTTGCATTCACCTTTTTCTATAGTTATAATTTTAAATTTGCATTATGTACTAAGATGGGCTTTTGACAAAACATGGAAGTTTTGGAACATACAGTATTGATTTGAGACCGTTAACTATCAAACTTATGTCTGTAAATTTGCATTTTCCATAACCCAGCCAATCCTCCCAAAACAAACACGTATCACAACCAGAGTGACCATAACCAAAGCCGCATTTCCAGGACTGTTTGTGTCATATTTTGTGTGTTGTAAGTAAATTTTATTTATAAAGCACTTTTAAAACAACTGGCATTGACCAAAGTGCTGTACACAAATAAAACTTCAAAAAGGCGTATGTGTTTACATGCATATTCACACTGAAGTATGATGAGACAATACCCAGCAAACACAAAATGTTCACAGTGTTTCTGGAAAGTTTTAATATTGCCACTACATGGAAGCAACATTGTGAAAACGTTTTGTGTTTTGATATTTGTAAGGCTGATGTGTGTTTTGCACAGTGACAGTGTCCTGTTTATTTTTCATCAGCATACGCGTGTGCTTTAAAAAATTTTCCAAACTATAAAGAGCCCTGCCAGGACTCAAGGATGTCTTTTTCCAGCCAGGTCATGTGACATTTTCAGGGATGATGTCATAAGCTGTTGACATCACCAGGGAAACTATTCTTCTTTATCTCTGATGCAGATGGAACATTCTGATCTTGTGTACATGTGCTTTCCTGGCAGCACTTGGTCCTCGTAGTGACTTCGCAAATCCTCGTAGTGGAAAACACACCCATCTGGCTCCGATGTGTTATGAGAGGGGATGGGGGGTTCCTCCTCCTCCTCCTCCTCCTCTAGAAAGCATGTATTCCCAGTGATAAGAGGAAAGGCCATGCAAGGCTTTTCCTTTGAAAACAGATGTTTTTTCCCAGGCTTATTTGTGCCTCGTCTCAAGATGCTTTTTAGATGTACAGTTTCGATGAGGTGGCATCACGATTGCACATCCTGTCAGATAGGAAAGAGATCCTGCTAGTTTTTGTGGTTAAAAAGAAACAAACAGTCAAAAGGCACAAAATCATCATCCCTGAGGAGCACATCTGCCTCTCAGTGTTGAATGAGATCACTCTCTCATTCTGAGCAACTTACAGTGTAGGAGGACATTCCCCTGATTAACAGTGCCAGACCTGCCTAACAACTTTCCCAGATTAGTGTAGGCAGTGCCCTAGCATTGAATCGGTCATGCTGCCCCCTCCTAATTGAGTCACACGCAAAATTCTGAATTTTATCATTTCAGTTTGAAATGGTTGGCATCACTCACTCTTCCACATGGCGGCAGAAACCACAGCAATCAGGTCGAAGGCCAGTAGAAAGTGAATGTCACATAATTGATATGAGGATTTGTGAGTCAAGAAGCCGCATCATTTGGAGTCGTCATTGAATGTCCTTGGTAGAAGTGCGACAGAATTTCCACTGTAATGGAGGAGCTCAGCGTGCAATAGGCAGTTATTTTACTCAATTATTCTTTCTTGCCTTCTCTTAAGTTCCTCATGGTGCCATTGTGTCTGATGTTGAGGGTAATCTCTGCCATATAACTGCGTGCAGACTTTGCCAGTGAAAGTTTTTTTTTGGACAGTGAGAGCTTTTTTAACAATGGAATAACTTCCCTTCACAAATCAGCCACAACATTTTTTTTACTTCAGCATCTAGTATTAAGGAGCAAAATGTAAGAAAAGTAGGATGCCTGTTATTCATAGCATAGTCTTTTTCAAAAAGGTCCAGTGAGGTTGTAGTTTTTGTTTTAGCTCAGCACTACGACACCTGATTCAACTAATTAAGTAATCATGGTCTTTAATCAAGACCTTTAATTAGTATCAGGTGTCTTGATGCTGGGCTAGAACAAAAACCTGCACCCACACTGGCCTTTTTCAAATAAGATTGGACATCCTTGCTGTAGACAATGGGTGGGTATCCACTACAAGATTCTTGACCTGACTATAGCTGTCAGAGATATGTAAATATTTTACCACTCCTTTACTTAGCCTTTCATTGTTATACTCAACATAAAATAACATATGGTGCAGATAATAATGTTTTTCTTTGTATTTAATGTAGTGTGGTCTGACTTGTTTGGAAAAAGTGTGTTTTTGTGTGTTAGTTTCATTGTAATGCCATAACAATCCACGTGAGGGTGCTGGTTCATTTTGGTTTCGCTGGAGACCAGAGAAAGTATTATAAGAGTTCTGGTGAAATGCCCAATCACTCAACACGGGGTTTACTAGGCACTTGGTGGTGCTGTGGCAGTGAAAATCTAAATTTCAGAAAACTGAAACTGAAACCTTCTCGTGCCTCGTTTTCTGATGAATTGCTGCAGCAAAATGCGTGAAATTCAGGATGCATGGTCCTTTGGTGACCGTTTAAGTTGGGAGGTAAATCAAGGGCAGTACTACCAATTTTGTCCCCTTTCGCAGGTGTGGATTAAAGGCCATAAAGCCCATTTTTTAATTGTAAATCTGATGATGTGTCCAGATCAGTGTGTGTGGAATTTTCATAGGTTACAAGAGGGCTGCCTGACACTGTCTCAGGAAGCCTGCTGTCCTTATACAGAGAAAGCACATCTTAGTCAACAGCAAGAGATCTCATTCAGCTCCTAATTAGTAGAATCAGGTGTATCAAATGAGGGTTAAAAATGAAAACCTGCAGGATGGTAGATCTCCAGGAACAGGGTTGGGAAGCCCTGGGCTACAATACACTATTAATACATAATTTCATATTTATGAATATTTATAGGACGGGATGCAACATAAATGAGGTTGTTTTGTTTTGCTTGACTGGATGTGGAATTAGTTTGTGAGATTTTAAGGTTTTAAAATACTAAGCGCAAATGGATTAAAGATAAAAGTATAAGGAGTGATTGAAACATCGGTACAGAAAGCTGAAGTGTTTTCCCCATGCGTTGAGGTATATTCCAGCTAACACAAAACGTTAGTGGAATGTTTTGTCAATGTTATAACATTGCCACTGTGTCACGGCAGCATTTTGAGAGCGGCATCGACCAAACTCTTCCCTTCTCGCTCCGCAGAGCAGCTGGATTCGCTCTGTCTCCGTAAGCAAAGAAACACGAGATCGTGGTTTATTTTAATATTACTATCATCCGTGGAATGTTGTGACAATATGTGTTTCAGCAGTGTTGTTGTTCCGAAGGCTCATATCGAGCTAAATCTGGCGTTCCTTCGGCTGCCCTCTCACCGCTCGTCACATATTTCATTGTTTTTATCCGTGTGCTTTAGGCACGAGGAAGCCCTTTGGGAAAGGGCTAATGACTGTCAATTTAAAAAAAAAAAATTTTTTATTATAAATTTTTTCTGTAGACTTTGCCTTTTGGCATCAGGCAGTGTTCGGGATTATTTTGGCATCACTTTGGATTAGACTTGCCAGCTGTACTCAAGACCGCTCACGCTGCCGTTGCAGAACGGAGAAGATGTGGATCTGGGGGCATTCAGAGGACAAGAGTGTACACTGTGTTCTCTAAACTTTTGGCCACTGTCATTCGGAGGATTTATGGCTGGAGTTGTTCATTTATTTACACCCTGGAAGAGCTCTCTTGAGCCTAACTATAACAGTTTGTTACAAAACCTGCCTGGCAGTGAAGAAGTCCCCACAGGGATGGAAATGGATGGTGGCTGATGATATGTCTGTGTGTGGGTGCATGTGTGCGTGCGTGCATATGACAGAGAGAGATTGCGTGTGTGTGCGTGTGTGTCCCTGTGTGTGATTGCATGCGTGCAAGTGTGTGTGTGCGTGTGTATGACAGAGATTGTGCGTGCGTGCGTGCATGTGTGTGCATACATGTGCGTGTGCCCGTGTGTGTACACTTGTGTGTGTACATGTGCATGCATGCATGCACGTGTGTGTCTGTGCGTTTGCACGTGTGTCCACGCAAGTGTACGTGCCTGAGAGAGAGAGATTTTGTGTGTGTGTATGCGTGTCACTTGCAGTGCAGGCCTGTTAGTGGACTATACTTAGCAGGTTGAGGGTTAGCTGTTGTGCATGAATCAAAGCTGTGCTTGTTTTGGACGACGGAGAGGACATTAGTCCTGGAGGATATTTGGTTTTCAGGAACGCCGCCAGAGCAAAGGCAGCCAGGCCTGGCGGCTGCACAGACGTGCGTCACGTGTCACACGACGGAGTCTCGCTTGGGTCCAGAGACGACGGGACACTGTGGCCCGTCCCGCTGCTGATCCGAGAGCAGCCGATATGCAGGATCAAACTTCACTCTCTCATTTCCTGATTGTATACACTGATCTGAGATCAGCATTGACACTTACATCTAAGAAAGTAAGATAATTGAATTCAGGCAGTTGAATGGAAGGACTTGGTGTGGGGGAAGGTATTAAATTGGAACCCTTTTTTGTTGATTTTACTGAAAATTGGAATTGAGAGCAGGTGAATGAACCTGAATTTAGAGAACAGTTCTGGAAAAATAATTTATCATTTAAAGGCAGAGGAAATCGAATCCGGTGTTTTTTTTCTTCTTTTTTTTTTTTTCCTTGACTTGCTTTGGCATTTTTATTTTATTCTGTACGGTGTGTTTAAGATTAGAATTTTTCATGCTTCTATAACTGTGAGGGAGGGGGGGGGGATGGAGAGAGGGAGGGAGAGAGGAGAGGAGAGGCTGCCGTGGCAGCGGAACAGGCCAGGAAACAGCCGTTTTGAGGGTGGCCATTGTTCAGCCCTTTCCTCCTGCCAGTGAGCGGGGCCTGGCCCGGGGGACGGGGAGGCTGCTGCCATCAGAGTCGCACGCTCACAGCTGTTAAAATACACGCAGAGGACCTGCGGGGCCGGGCCAAAGCACTGCAGAAACAGGCCTCTCTCCACACTGATGCTTCTGTTCACATGCAGTGTTGCAATGCTGCAAAGTGAAGAGATACAATGTTGCAGAGTGTAAAAATACAGTTTTGCAAAGTGTAAAGAGAGTGTTGCAGTTTTGCAGAGTGTGAAGATACAATGTTGCAGAGTGTAAAAATAGTGTTTACAAAATTGCAATACTATTCACACGAGTTCTTTTATTGTGGAGTCTGTTTTTAACCTGATTATATTCATGCTTGAAAAAAATGCAGCTGCAATTAATGTAGTATTTTATTATTTAAAAAAAAAAAAAAACAAAGGACATTCTGCAGGCCTTCAGAAGCTGAAAGGTGGCAGACAGTTTCCAACCCATTGTACAGCACTGCAAACAGGCGATGGAATCACATTTGCGCGTGATAATTCCCAGGCCCTGGGTTTGGTTGTTGCCATTAGGGGATGCGCACGACGCTGCTCCTACGCTCCCTTCCGAGTTCACGGGTTCACGACACGTCTTGACTCTCAAACATCTGGGTGTCCCATTTAAGGAATTTGCTGCGTTAATCCCATTAATTTCTCAAGCGCCCCCCCCCCCCCCCCACACACTTTTTTTTGTTTTTATCAGTGCAGCTATCTGCCGTCTAATCTCTCGCCCCACCCTCGGTGAGCCTCGGAGTGAAATGACATTATGAAAAGGACAATATTGTGGCACATGACTGACGGTATCTCTCCCTCTCCCTCCCTCTCCCGTGTGGGCTCAGAAGAACAATAAGCACAGCCGCGCGCGGATGAGCGAGTGGGCTTCAACTGAGGGTCCTTTAAACGAGGCGACCAATCCCCCCCCCCCCCCCCCCCCCCCCCATGCTCAAAGCACTGTAGGCGGAAATTAGGGTCAGTGAAAATTGTGTCTTTAGCCAGTTTGGAAGACATCCTCTCCTCCCCCCCGCACCCCACAAAGAGAATGTGTGCTGCATGTATACACACTGGGGGGGGGGGGAGTTACTGCATTTCATTACGAAAATATGCTATCGACCAGCTGAAAGGTCAGCCATTCTCCAATAGATTATTGTGACAAAAACATAATGGTTTGTAAATGGCTGCTAGGCTAGGTGAGCAAGAGACCCTTGTTATTGCTCATAGCACTGTGTTGTTGCAGCTTGGCTTAAGATATTAGATACCGTAGGCTGGGCCGATGTGCAGTCTGTTAATGTGAGGAGCAGGACGGCCACCCACTTGGATCTATATATTTATGTGAAAACATGAGACATAATGGGAGAGGTTCCTCGTGTGGAATAAGTGGGAGAGCAGGGAAGTGCATTTCGGCTGAAATTGAGCTTTTTTTTTTTTTGTTCTGCTAGTGAGGCCTATCGGGCCCAGCCATATTTATCATATGTTTTGACGTTAATTCAATATCTGATAATGTTCACAAAATTGATAGGATGTTACTGGTGAAAGGAAAGTGTGTATAACTGCTCGGGAGAGTCAGAGAATGAACAAAGATGTCAGTCATACATTTTTTTTCCTTTTTTAAAATCCGTTTTCCATGATCTTTGTAAGCTGCCCTAGGGAATGAAGGAGAGAACCTGAGGCACACACTGAAAGAATAAATGACCTGCCCTGCAGACCCAGCCCTGAGTGCTGCAGCACAGGTGCCTGGCAGAACCTTTCAGAGAGAACCTGTCCGGCTGAAACGTCCCGGCGGCAGGGAGAAGTGTCTGTGCTGGCGAGGGGCTTTAGCGCTGCAGAGCAGAGCGAGCGTGTGTGGGAGTCCGCTGTGCCGCGATCGGGCCGTCCTGAGCGTTTCGGCGCGGTTACACAACCCAGGCCTGCCGCTGAGCGCGGGCGCTCCGCTGGGATGAATGGGGCTAATGAAACCCGCTGGAGGTGCCCTGTCACTGGAGATGCTATCAGTCCCGGTCTGACGCTGCGCCAGCACGCCACCGCGCTTCCGCATCTCGACCACCTCGTCTGTCAGCACGTCCGCCAACCTCCGCCAACCACTTTTCTCAGAATTCAACTTTTTTTTTCTTTTTTCCCTCCTCCCGCTGTTTGATGAACATGACCTGGTACAGACCGGTTCATTTAATTCAATGGGTTTAGTGTTTGTTTTTTTTTCCCCCCTCATTCTTTCTTGTTTTCTCCTCGCCGTTAAGGTGGGGCATTTCTCGATTTGGAACACTTTCAAATGAGGCCAACAACAACAGTGATCTAAATAGCGATGCAGCATGTTTTTTTTTTTTGAAAGTTCTAACATGATTTTATTCTTTTGACTTTACTGTCCCACAGGAAATCGTCCTGCTGATGTGCTGCAGGTGTAAACAGGCTGGCATCAAAGGCAGGCCAGGTAGCCCGGCTCCGCAATTGGTAAGTCCCAAGCCTGCGCATTACATTATGCTCATTTCACATTAAACAAAGGTCTACAATCGTCAAGTGTTTACAGAATTCAAAAATGGAACAGTAAGTTGAGAGGACTTGAGTGAGGAAGTCCTTAAAGATTCAGGGGAAATCTGTGGCATACCGGTCCATCTGTCAGCCATCACAAATCTCTGCATCGTTGCTTTTATGTGACTATTAAGGCTTACTGGAAATCAGACTGAGCAAATTGCTGCCAGGTATTTTCCAGATTACCAATGTGGCCGGCTGCCTAGTGGCATCAGAACCGAGCTGTGACTGTGCATGTACAGTAGGTTCCCCTGGCAGCATGTCAGGTGTGATAAAGGCAACTGGTTTTGTCACACAGCTGTGTGGGTGGATTACAGTGCAGTTTAAGGACACCACTGCTGAACTGCAGTAGGAGAGCAGTGTGGCACTGCACTGTTGGCTTTGGGTGGGAGAACACTGCACTGCTCTGACTTCCTAGGGTGCGTGGAATGCTTGGTGTTTGCATCCATGGCTTTCCTGGTGAACATTATGCAGTGATGCCATCTTGTCTCCTTTTGACTTTCGGTTTCATGTGGAATTCCATGGCTAACTTTAAAGGTGTAATTTCAGTTGTTAAAATGCGGGTTGTGAGGTGATTCCTGGTTTCACACAAACATTTTACGTTGTGTGAATCCACACGATTGCCTGATAGCAACTGAAGTAAGTTTTCTGGTTGGATTTGGGCACGACAGAGCCTCCATTGGCCCGCGCTGATTAGAATGTTGTCCCTCCTCTGAAATGTTATTAATTTCCTTTAAAGTTCGGCAGATAAAACTCTCATTGTGCCTCGAGCTGATCCCTCTCAGGTTCTGTGTCCAGTTCAGTTAATTAAACACTTTAGCTGAATGTGCCCGGCAATGAAAACCAATGCTATTCACCCACACGGGATGTACGTGCGACAAAAGACTGGCAGTAAACCCCTTTCATGCCCGTGCACTGTGCCTGAAAGACTTTTAAACCCTGTATAATAAAGTGTCAGTTCCCTTTAATTAAAAGCGTAATGGTGGGATTAATACCTTTTTGTTGTTCGGGTCGGTGGGGCTCGGGGTGCTTGGTGCGCCCCCCTTTCGCACAACGTAAAATAAAAGGAGTTGTTTGTGTCGAGTGGCGCGGAGCACAGAGATCCCTGCCGGGCCAGTGTTCCCCTTTTTTGTTTTTCCACAGACTGTAAACTTGAGACATTTGAATTCAGAGCCAATGGCTTTGGCCCCTTCTTGTGTTTACAGAAATCAATTAGGCGGGTAACAGGGAGAGCGGCTGATTTTTCCTTGCCTGCTCCCGTCAGCTTGTTTTCCACTTTTTTTGGGGGGTGGGGGGCAATGTGGGGGGGGAGGTGGGGGGCAATGTGGGGGGGGGTGGGGGGCAGGGGGGGAGGTGTGCAGGTGCAGAGCACAGCTGTGTCCGTGCCGGAGCCAGCGTCATGACTCACCGCCGCGCTCCGCTCAACCGCCCAATCACAGCAGATGGAGGTCGTCATGGGAATGGCACGGCGTTTGATCTGGATCTGGCGTTTTGTTTTTGTTTTTTTTCTTTTTTCTTTTTTCTTTCTTTCTAAACCAGCAGTTCTGAAAGTTTGGGGATAAAAGACAGAGAGAGAGACGAAATCTGGTTTGTGCGTTCCGCTCCATAGCCCCGTCGGTCTGAGGTCCTCCTCACTCACCCGTGCTTTCATTACTGTCATTAGTGTCAGAGGCACCCTGATGAAACGCAGCACGCTGTGTGTGTGTGTGTGTGTGTGTGTGAGAGAGTGAGTGTGCGTGCGTGCGTGTGAGAGTGAGTGAGTGTGCATGGGTGTGTGTGTGTGTGTGAGTGAGTGTGCATGGGTGTGTGTGCATCTGTGTGTGTGTGTGTGCACATGTGGGTGGGTGGGTGTGTGTGTGTGTGTGTGCGTGTGAGAGTGCGCGCGCGCACGTGTGCTAGCATGTGTGTGCGCACTTATGGGTGTGCGTGTGTGTGCGCTTATGAGTGTGCATGCATGCATGTGAGGAAGGAAGACACCGGCCCTGCGTTGGGACGGTCCCAGCACCGCACACGTAGAGCCCGGGCCCTGCAGCGCTGGGTAGCAGGGTGCGTCAAGTGGCCAATTCTCCTCTCCCATGTCGCCTGATTGTTCGCCCTTCAGGATTTGCGAACGAGGATTAAATCCCTCTCTTTCTTCTCTCAAAAGACTTTTTAAGTGTCTCTCCTTACATTGCCCCCCCTCCCCCCCCCCCCCTTTTTTGTCTCTATTGAGGGTGCTGTGGACTCCCAGCAGACACTTACTGTAAGCTAAGTGTGGTCTCAATGTGTCAGAATTGGCTCACGTTTCACCCTGTGTGTCGGCAGGGGTAGATGCCGGTAAATACGCTGCTAATGCTGGTATTTATTTTCTGCACTTCACAGAATTCCTACATTCACTGAGCGTGAATAGCTAATTGTGCTGGCGTGGAATGCGCTCTGCAGGCCCGGTCTGAGATGACAGATGAGGTGTGTGTCCAGCAGGACCGATGAGAGCGTTTCCAAAATGCGCCGTAATTAAGTTCTGAGTTTGGAGGACCTGGGAAAGCACCCCGTCGCTTTAACATTTTTTGCGGCCGTCACGTCAGCCTGAATTCTTGGGCATTTACAGTAATGTACACGTCGCGCTAACTATGCCAGTTGGAATTCCCATAAACATTTACCGTTTGACTGACACACTTAAAGCGGGCTTGCAAAATGGGAATTTTTTCTCTCCGTTTTTTTTTTCTTTTAACACTGACAGGCATCAGGTGCACTTCAGCAGAGCAGGTTGAGATTCAGCGCACACCTGGGATTTCTGACCCTCTGCTGTCCGGAACGTCAGAGCAAAGCTCTGCTCAAACCATCTCCGCTTTTCCAATTTATTTACCGCACGGTTTGACGATTAGAATCCTCTCTCTAGGTTACCGTGACGACAGTCGACTATGGTGACAAAGTTCCACAGATATGGATGGGGAAGTCCATTGCATCCTGCTTCAAGCAATATAGCTAAAATGTCAGATGGAGTAAATATATTAGGGGTTATTAAATAATTAAGGCCAGAGGTTGGCACAAAAACCAGAAATTAATATGGCCCTTGTTGCCCACCACCGTTGCTCTAAGGGTCTGTCAGGGAGTAACAGAGGTAGTCTGAGCTGAATGGCTTGCCTAACCCAAATTCTCACGTGGGCTCTTGAGAGATTAAGACCTTGGACTATCTATGAGTGGTTGGCACTAAAATCTGTTGGGTGAAATGCACCATCAGCAATTGTGTGGTTCTGTTTGTGTTTATGATAATTGGCCATTAACAATGGCAACTGGCTGCTGTGCAGATGTAGAAGCTAACAAGTGTTGATTATTACTTCCTATAGGATAATGAGGGATGCCTGTTTGTGCATGAACGGAACATCTGGGTTTTAGTGGGTTTGGGTGATTAAAGCTGATTAAGAATCACAATGGGTCTTTGTGGAGGAAAAGAAACAGACCGTCAGCAGTTGTGTGGGTTTTTAATGTTTACTGTAGAGCTCCTTTCGTAATAAAAATAAAAATTCTGGCTGTGACTCCAGGCGGTTCTGGGTCTGGGGTTTAGTCTGAAGGTTCAGCAGAAAGAGACAGAAACAATTCAACAGGCAGATCCCTCACTGATCCAGGTAATGAGTCAGGTGTCACTGAATTGGGCAATGCCACAGGTGTCACTTATTCAGGTAATGAGTCAGGTGTCACTGAATTGGGCAATGCCACAGGTGTCACTTATTCAGGTAATGAGTCAGGTGTCACTGAATTGGGCAATGCCACAGGTGTCACTTATTCAGGTAATGAGTCAGGTGTCACTGAATTGGGCAATGCCACAGGTGTCACTTATTCAGGTAATGAGTCAGGTGTCACTGATCCAGGTAATGAGACTGGTACAGAGACAACTCTTCCCAATATAACGGTGTTGTAGAGAGGGAGAACTCCATGTCACCAGGTTACTACTTGTGTAAAGTCTTACGGTAAATTAGCAGAGTTTAATCACAAACCGTACCTGCGCAGTAGTACTACCCGGCAAATACATTCCTGAGATCAACACTCAGAGCTCCAGCCCAAACATCAGGACACTGGCAATGGCTCCAGCATTGCTTCAGATTATTATCATTATTTTTTAAATGACCTGAAGTAAAGGGTGCTGCAGTATGTGCCCCTTTCAACCCAAAAAGAGCAGTGCCATGCCCTCCCCTCGTGGGGGGGGATGTTTTTGGCAGCGGCAGCCTCCCATGTTCCTCCTGTCCTGAAACGCAAATGGCGGGCGTGCTGCTTGGCTGCCCTTCATTCTTGCCGGTCCGCTTCCGATTGCATTCTGGGCCAGAAATGCCGCAGCAGAGCTGAAGAACTGCGTCTTTGGCGCTCTCTGGGGCAGAGGGGGGAGGGGGCAGGGGGAAGGGGGAAAGGGGGGGGGGGGCAGGAAAAGCCGTTTTTGTTTCTGTAACAAGACATTAATTTGCACTCAATTCAGGCTTACAAATGTTATATTTGTCCCTGTCCCAGCATACCACCCCCCCCCCCACCCTTCCCAATCCCCAATCTCACACCCCCCCCCCCACTCCCCATAAACACTACGTGCTGAACCGTGCCCTGCTGATGTCAGGGGGCCGGCGGTGAAAAGGCTGAGTGTTCTCCCGGCACCGGGGCCCGCTCTGGCCCCTTTGTCTCCCGCACACAAAGACGCAGTCAGATGAGATGATGTCACGGGGTGGGCGCTTTTTCTCATGGGAGTAAACTTTTGCATAGTAAAACAACAACAAAAACAGCTTTGTTGTGCATTGTGTCCGTATATCTGAGGGACTGAAAGCCCCGTGGCCCTTTTCCTCTCTCCTTTTCTGCCTCCAACCTGCGACTGTCCTCCTCTTTGTTACTCGGTCGGAAGGGGTCACGGTGTACCGGGCGGAACTATAGGCCCCAGTGTTCGGGGGCCGGGGCTTCTGCTTTCGCTGAGGAGCGCTGGTGGGATAGTGACCGCTAGAAGAAAATAAATCAGCGTGGCTCCAGGCATTCTGACAACTTATACTTTACTCGTCACAATCCCTGCTGTACGTTCGGCCTACAATGTGAACAATGATTCCACTTGATTCCATGTTTTAAAAAAAAAAATAAATAAAAAAAAAAAAAAAGAATTTGCACATAAGCAAATCTCATTCAACGCTGGAATAGTGGCTTGTCAGATTTCGCTTTTGAACATTGTGAAGTGTGGGATGTATCGGCATGTGATTTAGAAATTTGGTGCTGTTGTCTAAATTGGGTCACGCGAGAAAGTGCTCTCATGCAGGAAAGGAGCTTGCACATAGGTCCCTCATATCTAATCCACTTGCAAGGCACCTGAACTGAGCAGTATGTTGAGAAATATGCGGTTTATATGTAATGTATTGTTTAACATGTTTCAACACTCCTTTATAAGCCACGAACAATATTTAAAATGGTCTTAGACAAATATTAACTGATTTCCTCCTTAAAAACCTGGAGCAGGTTTTATCAGCTTGTATTGCACACTGTTGCCTGTGCAAACTGACGTCATCTCTTTTTCATTGTCTCAGCGTCTGTCCTTCAATATGGGGTCAGGCTATTAGACGAATTAGACGCACTGGGCACGTGTGATGTCAGGTGGTTTCGGTAAGACCGGTGAGTGATGTCCGCACCTGAGATTAAGAGAGAAAACAAAGCCTTGTTGTTTTCTTTTTCAGGGGCCCTGAGAATTTCCTCGGGGGAAATTTAGTGACATCATCACTCACCTAAAAGCACGCGTGGTGTGTGATGTTATCTATTGTAGAGGCTGTGTTGACACGTACTTTGAGCTCGGTGGAAAAGTGAAGGTTTATGCGTGAGGCCCAAGCTGACTCAGGATGATGGATTGGTGGACACCTTCAACCTTGCCGACAGAGGCCTGTCCATCATGTGCCTTCTACTTCCAAGCTCTCGCTGAAATGAGTTTGGCCTGAAAAACAGCGAAAAAGAACGCAGATTAACTTCCAGCACCACGGAGAGACTGCAGGCCCCATTAGGAAACTTCAACAGACATTTGATGATAACTTTGTGGGTTGCAGTTAGGACACGGACAACTATGAAATCCAAGAAAAACAGATGGCAGCACTACTGCTGTGTGCAGCCGAGAAAGAGAAGGAGAAAAGAGGGGTCTAATTCCTCTTACTGTGTACATTAGTTTATATCCATCAGGTAAACCATGCTGCCACCTTTAAGGATTAATCATAACAAAGCGGAACGTATTAAGGCAAAAACAGTGCAAATCATTTTTGGCCTGAGCAGGTGTGATCGAACTCAGCTCTGAAAATCTTTTTGTCACACAGATCTTTACTCCATGGCTGTTTTTTTTCCCCCAGTTGTAGGTGAATACTGAAGAGCATGCCTCAGAAGGGCCAGATTGAGTTTCATTCTCGTTTGTTAAATTTACATTTCTTTGCGCCGTTATTTGGGAGTAGTGAAAGAAAACGGCTAATGGTGGTTATTATTGTGAAGGCATTTAAGCTCACTGAAACATTCTACTCGTTTTGGAGTGGTGAACAGCGGACCTAATGCAAGAATTGTTTCCTATAAGTATGTCCATCCATGACTAAACACTGAAGGCATTTGCCTATGATTCATAATGAGTAGATACTACTTTTCTGGACAACTAACAAATGCAGTGATGAAATTTATGTGTAGTGTATACTGTAAACCTTAAATTATTTCGCAAAGCAATGTTGGGCTCTAATTTTGGTTGAGCTGGATTTTGGAAAAACATTTTCTCCTCACTGCCCTGCAGTACATTACCTCTGTCATCAGGAACGGGCTTTTTTTTTTTTTTTTTTTTTTTTTTTTTTTTTTTTTTTTTTGCACACTTCCTTAATTTTAAGCGACGTGCTGTTTCCCACTCTGTTTCCAGGCCCAGAAATGGAATAAATTGTCATCTGCGCTGCAAAAGTGATAATGGAGTTTTAACTTACATTCGCAAAAATTCAAGAAAGATGTCATGCGAGGAGCATTTTCCAAAGTGAATTACTGCGGCAGTGAAAGCGTTTCTCGTTCCGAACGGGATCTGGCGCTGCATAATGCGTTTAAAAGACCTTTGGGTGATGTCATACGGAGAAATGGTTTACACATTGAAAATCCATCTTGACTGTAAAATATAAATGCAGTATGTTTTCACTTATGGAATCTGACAGGTTTGGGGCAGAGAGGGAGAAAATGGGAGGAAAAACTTGGCAGGTACGGACTCTGCGCTCGTGGCAAATGAATCAAGTACAACGGCGTGAAGTAGGAGCTGGAGAAATGCCATTTAATTTTTTAACCCCTTCCTTGTCTTCTCTGGTGCTGCGTCGGCAAGTCGTATTGCGGCAGCGAGCTCGTTCGTCCACAGACGTGATCAGACACCTGTGCGTCTGTCAGCACCTCCGGGCTCTCGGGCGCTGTAATCCCCTGTGGGACCCGTGTTGTTATTGAGGCCATGAGAAATGAAAGGAGGCTGTCGTTGGTGCTGATCCCCCCCTAAAGGGTGTGTGGTGCAGTAGGGAAGAGAGCAGCTTGCTGCTGGGATCATTTTCACAGCCTTGAATTTTTACGATCGCTCTTCCAGGTCCCGGGTCAGGTGATGCACTAGGAGGGGGGGGGGATCGAGAAAGACTTGGCGGGAGGATTGTTGCAGTTTCTCCTTTGCAGCAACAGGAGGGTATTTTATTTAATTTTTTTCCCCATTTTTCATGGAAGAGTTTCATGGAAACTCTTTCCCATTTTGTGAGGGGGGAGGGGGGTTCTTTTATTGATGCTTCACCCACAGTCCAGCTGTGCTCCTGGGAGGGAGGTGGTTATAAGTGTGTGGGGGGGGGGATAGGGCAGGGGATGGTAGGAGAGTGGGGTAGGAGGGTGCAGTGGAGGGGGGGGATAGGAGGTTGGCGGGGACGTGGTGGAGAAGGTTCTCTGTCTGTTTGTTTATGAGGGTTTTAATCTCTGTGAAAAGTGGGCCCTGCATGCTGGAGATTGATGCCACATGGAGTTTGCCGGGCAGATGGAAGTCATTACTCAGCGGCGGTGGTTGCGGGTCCCGTATACAACTCGCTGCATGACTTGTCAGAGGCAAAGTCCTCATCGATTGACAGCATGATAAATATATCCTGGAAAATAAGTGACTTAATCCACACGGGGGCTTTATTTATTAAATTTAAACACTTGGGAAACATAAGTTGAGGGTCCACCTCGTGCTGCGCCGTCTAAATTGGGCTCGCATGTTTTCCCTCCTGAGGAAGACTTCGGAGCCCGACCGGTTTTCATCGCACGTGAAACACTGCAGTGGTGTGTGGCTTGTCCGATCGACCGAAAATGAAGTTTGCGTCAGGTTGATCGTATAAGAACGATCGTTGACTTTGATTTGATCAAAGGACACTCGGAGTTTTAGTGTGTATGTAGAAGAAAAAACAGGAAGCAGTCAAAGTAACTACAGTTACTGTGTTACAGAAGCTGCAGTTGAGTGTGAACCCGTCCCAAATGCTGCTGTAATGGACCTGATGCCCCCTGCCCTTTCCCGACCTGTGTAAAATATAGCATCAGAGTAAGTGGCCAGTGGAGGACAGACCCCCTCTCTCTGGACTGGTAACTCATGACCGTTAAATGTGGTGTGTGAACCTTGTCAGTCTACTGGGGACAGGAGAAGCTTGTCCGTGGTCCCAGTGCCATTCTCCTGACCGTTCCCCCCTGCCGGGACTCTCCACATACTTCTCTACGGCTTAATAGTCGGGGGAGTAACGTTGGGGATCGTGTGCGTGCTGCTGGGAGCAAAAGGCCTGCAGCGCCTCCCCCCATTCAGAAAGAACATGTGCAGGCGCTCGGTGGAACATTTAAAAAAAAAAAAAAAAGAAAATAAAACTAAAATGAACGGAAAACGTGTTGGGTTTTTTTTTGGGATCCAAAATGCGTTTGGATTTACCGCCCCGTGCTGCTCAGACCAGACACTTGAGGACTTTGGATGACGTTCACTTTCTTATCCTAAAAACTGTGGCTTCACATTTCTTTCATTTAAGTTCTCTTTTGGGGAAGGATCAGACTTTTATTTTAAACCCATACTTACAGTAGGGGTTATAGTGTAGGGAATTGTATTGAACCTCCTCTTGCTTGTGCTGCATTTCTGGAGTGCTGCATTTGTAATGTGGGCCTCCAGTTAGAGAATTGATAGAAGTATGACATCATCACGGTGTCATGCTGTGTCTCAATGGCTTGTTGTTGTTGTGAACTGAATCCATGCAGTCTATAAGATTCGCATGAAGCAAAACAAAATTGTATGGCCTTGTCTTGCAAAGCAAGTATATTGTCTGGAACTGTTTCCTCTTTCCTATAAAGAAATATCAAATTAACACCAAATGAAGCTTTCCGGGGCTCTGGTGGTTAACATGATCATTTCGAGAGACAATATTCATGGGAGTGTATCCCGTTACAGGAGTAGTCGGCACTGAAAGGTGTCTTGAATTGGACTTGAAATTGGGGCAGCACAGTGCGGCTGGTGAATTTGAGCTGGGTGTTTATGACTTAAAATGAGATTGTGACCCAGATTAGCAACTTGTCAAGTTCAAAACATTCTTTAAAAAAAATTTGCTTTTGCAATGTGTGTAAATATACTTCTCCCATTCAATGAACCCCATGCAACTACAATCCAAAGCCAAAAATGGTATGTACAAATGTACTGGTTAAGGTTTGGAATGAATGCATTTGTAACCGATAAACATTTGTTTTGAGAATTTGTACTAGTGTTTTATTTTAAGGAAAAAATTGTGTTGTATTTATAATAGCAATGATGTAACCCTCCTTAATGGATATCCCTTGTTCCTCCCCAGGGTTCACAAGGATGGCCTGGTGAACAGGTGAGTCATTTACTTTATAGAATTCCGTACACGTAGAGGCTGACTACAGGGAACTGGTCCATAGAGACATTTTATTAAAGAATGCAAGCAAAGTTCAATGAAGTGTAAGTGACCTACTCCACCTGTTCTGTTTCATTCAGTTATGTTTTTAAAATAATTTGTGTTGTATGAATACATGGGGCTTGTCAGTGTCGCTTGCCAGCTGGCCCAGAGGCCTGTATTAATGGGCTTGTAAACTTCAAGATACGGTTGAGAAATCATCGACAATTTCCCAGACGTACTTCACTTCGCCATTACGTGCAATTTAAATTACATCCAGTTGTTTCTCAAACACACTCCCAACAGAGGAACAACAAACATAATTATGAATGAGCCATGCAGTGATCCTTTACAGGCCGACTTGTAATCTCCAGTGTGTAGCCTGGTACAGTAAGCCTCGGAAAGGATAAACAGGAGGTCCAAAAATTGATAAATGAGTAGCACAGCATTTTCAAGGATCAATTGCATTCTCAGCCATCTTTAACATCAACGGATGAACAGAATTGCGAACCTAAAGTTAGTCAGGTTTAGTAAACAAAATGGAGAAAACTTTATTTTGCGCATGGCAAAAGGGCCGAATACCTGCTTAGAGATTCCACCCAACAATATTTTTTTATTAAATAATTAATTGTAATTCATTTTAGCTTATTCAATCAGTGTAGTTGTAGCTGTGGCTTAACCATGGATTGGGAAACATACCATTTCATAAGGTGTGCTTAAAAGAAATCACATAATTGCAGTTGTTTAATCCTGAGAATCAGAGAAGCAGCATGTTTGGGGCATAAATATCCACGTTCACATCGACCAAGAATATGTTGCGCAAGGTCAACGACACACCCAACATCAGCATTGCACATTTACTAGCACCCAAGTTACACGTGCTAAGCTTGTAAAATTTTATTATTTAAAATAAACAAACCTTTTAATGCATTTATATATCTTAATCTGTACCCAAGCACATTACTATATTACACAATTATTACTATATTACAATGGTACACGATTACTGTAAGATTACTGTAAGTTATAAAATAAAGTTTTATTGCCGCTGCGATCCCTGTCCCATTAATGCCACACCGAAGAGTGAAGTTTGCCAGAGGCGTTTCTTTGATTTCAGTTTTGGTTTGTGCTTTCCAAGTCCCCGTGGGCGAATTTGCCAGGTGTGCAAACATAACAACCCAAGTGCGGATTTAAAGTATTAAATTAGCTTTTGAAATTTAAATAGTTTTATAGCTCAAACAGCGCTCTGCCTTTTCCCTGTTTGCAGTGTGCCCCCAGCTCTCGATATGACGACGCCTGATTCCCCTGCAGTTCACGGCTGGCCGATGACACCACAACGGTAAATTATCAATCATTCCAGTAGTTTTTTTTGTTTTTCCTCCCTCTCAGCTCGGTGGATCAGTCTGGCTCTTTCCTCTAACCCCGTGTATCACTTGTTTCTGCATGCCAGAGACAGCAGGGCACTGGCAGCGGGCACTTAAGGGGGGAAACGCGTCAGACCGCCAGACGGCAGCGTGACGGACTGCAGACGGCGCCCGCCGCTCTCGTTAAAGCCCCGCTCGCGTTCTCCTTCCCAGGCGCAAAATGGCCGCCAGAGTCCGGCCTCCTCCTTTAAGGGCCTCGGACTGACACCCTGTCATCAGCCCCGTCTGCTCTGGAGCCCGACTGACCGCCGCTCGCACCCCCCGTGGTCATGTGGCTCCCAGCATTATGGGGAGTGCTTTTCTTTTCAGCTTGCATTGGCAGTTTTTTAGTCGGGGTTGGGGGTTGGGGGGGGGGCAGTTAGGATTAAGGTTGGGGAGGAGGAGGAGGAGGGGGTGGGTGGGTGTTGTAGTCACAGTCATTGGGGAAGTTCACCGGACAGACAGAAATAAACTCAGCGGTCTCTCCCCACCCCCCCCCCACCCCCCCACTTCATCAACGTCCCATTTATCGCCGCGCTTATCTGTCTGGGCACTCCGGTCGGTGGCGGTTCCGCAGCGAGGGGGCGGGGGCCGGGTCCCGCGGCCCTTTTGCCTCTCGGCTCCTTCCTGTTTTCATTCGCCGCGGCTTCCAAACCAAACGTGTTTGCACAGGCCGGGCAGATATTAATAAGCCGGCGTTGTTTTCACAGCAGATTAAGCCTCGGGGGCTGCTGAAAGGTGGAAGGCGCTGGAGCAGGGCCCGTCCCTCCAGCTCCGTGCTCCCAGGCCTGTTTCTCTTCTCTGTAGGTTCTGGACCGCACCATTTAAAGCAAACCCGCTGTACTGAAGTCCTAAAGGGTCCAGCTGTTATTTTTAGTGAGCAGTAACCGCTTGGGTTATGACACATTGCTCTTATTTTATTCCTGATTCTTATTTTAAAAATGTTTTGACTATCTTTTCTGACATTATAAAATCATATTAAATTATATATTTAGTGTATGTAGATTTATCTGTGACAAAATTATATGCCATAACTGCTTCTCCAGGTATACTGTACCTACATACTGTATCTCTGATTCCTGCAGTGTACACCTAACATCTAAAGCTCAAAAACTGTTTGCAGAAGAAAGAACTGTCTGCCAAAAAACAAAAACAAAACAAGTCCCTGACTGTATGACACACTGATTACCTGCCCTTTCAGACAGCAGGATGTGTGACTCACACTGGTCTTTGTGGCACCTGCTACGCTAACAATAAGCCCTGTGGCAGGTATACACACACAGTCGGCCCGTCACACTGGAATCAGACCATGACGGAGCTCTTTGTGAAAGAGCACTCCAGGGATTTACCCTGGGGTCCAGGGGGGGTCCAGGGATTTGGGCTTCAGGTACCAGTTAACGGCCAACCCTCACTCGGACCCCTGATGTCTTTTTGGCCCCTGAGCCGCACGGCCTGCACTCCGCACTTTTGCACCTGATTGGCCGTCTTTCCCTGACAGGCGTAGTGAGATCGCGGTGCTGAGCAGTGAAATTAGCTGAAAAATGATGCATGAAATGAGAGCAGAATGGCGCATGTGTTCCAGAGCGTAAAAGACCAACGGACACTGAATCCACCGAGACAAATCAAATGAGACATGGTATCAGTGGAGATCTGTCTCTCTCTTTCTCACTCTCAGGAAAAAATGAATCACTGTATATTATTTGTTACTCATTTATTCTGCATTGGTTTTCAATATCGATATCTTTTTTTTTTACAGTCAAGATAAGACTGGGAAGTCCATCCACAGACATCTCACGGACCAGCAGCTTTGTGGACAACATGGACTTTGCCATTCCATCGCCTGTGGGGACTGACATGACTCAGTAAGTTGCTACACACCCCTCCCTTTCTCCATCTCCCCCCCTCCCCCTTTCTCTCACTCCCTCTTTCGCTCTGCATCTTTACAGCCTCTCCACAGTCTGGTGATCACATCCATCTCATTCTCACTGGTCTGTCTCGCAGCCCCTCACTGCGGGGACACTCCGTACTCACAGTGGACATTTAGCCCCGCCCCCCTAGGAGCTAACCACCATTGCATGTAAAAACATACAGTGTACAAGTGCTCCTGTCAATTCCTAGGGCCTTGATGGCTTGAAAGAGATTTGAAAATCATATGGGGATACAAGCACTGTTTAGAAGCCTTGTTTTAATAGTGGTCCTTGCTAGGAAATTACTCCCAGTAGAAAGTGTTGGGTTGGGTGAGTGTTCCGTCCAATGGACAGCCCCTCCCACTCTCCTGGGTTTGTACCCCTGTGTATCGTGAAAATGCATTTCACCAGGTGGGCCTGTACAACAGCCTAAAATTAGATTCAAGCCGTTTCCATGTTTTTTTTTTTTTTTTTTTTTTTTGTCCTCCTGTTTTCTTAAGCATTTTGCTCAGCTGTTTGTAGGAGAGGGAGCGATAGAGAGGGGGGGGGGGTAGAGGGAAATAGGGAGAGGGCAAGGGCGAGGGAGAGAATGCATGGTATTAGTTATAGTTCATTTCTGCAGTATAAAGGGGGTGTTTGAATAATGGCTGCATGGTCCATATCATCTGGGCTGGGGTTTGTCTAGTTGAGCCTTGTCTAGTGAGAATTCATGCAGCTATAGGGTCTGGGATATAGTGTAGGGTCTGGTTATCACGGTCTGTAGTGCTGGATTACATTCGCAGTGGCATGTGGTTAATATCACCTCTTCACTGTATGTGCATCTGAGAATGCTTTTCAGTAATCTAAACAGAGAAAGTATTTAAGGTGGGCCTCTATCTAACTGTATAACATAACCGGCTATCAACCCGAAATGCACTCCTTTTTTTATTTTTTGTTTTTTCTGCTTGCACTTTAAAAATGAAAAATGATCAAAGCTGTTGATTTCTTGATTAGGAGTGCTCAGGGTCATCATGTAAGGGGGGAAAAAAATATTTATTTGAATCACCTGAACATTTCTCCTCTGTAATTCTAGCATATTTGTCACTGGTCATGATGATTGCATGAATAGAACTTGTGGGCCTTTTCTCTGTAGCGCTGACGGTGTGTTTTCTCTGGCAGCGTGTGTTTACAGTAGGTGCCCTGAAGTGATCTAGACTTTGCACAGTCAAGGTTTTTCAGGGTGTTGGTCAACAAAGGGGGGGTAATCGGCAGTTAGCAGGACAGGTCCGTTTCCATGACGACGGTTTAAAGAGGCTGTGTCAGTCTTTACTGGGCCGGAGAATGACGGCACCGAATGGAATGTGACAAAGTTCACGTGAGCGACACGACTGCATTAAACTCACAAAGCAGCACGTCTAAAGTCTTCTGACAGACTGCGCTTGCTCATATAGTCTGATATCCTGTATATGAAAGGAGGGGCCTTTTATTTTGACAGACAACATCCTTTTTTCTTCGTGCATTTGCACACACTGCTGTGTTCAGTGTAAAGGCATGGCAGTAGAGCCTTGTTGATGGCGATGCATGCTATCTGCCTAAGCTATTCGTCACAAATCAAATCTATTTTATTTGTATAGCGCTTTTTACAGAGAACTGTCACAAAGGTGCTTTACAAAGTAGCAGAAAAGAACAAAAACCAGGCATGAACCCCCAAATATCGAGCACATTCGGTAAAAAAAAACTCCCAGTGGGGAGAGAAACCCTCAAAAACCTTCAAACTGTGGGAAGAAATAGCAGCACACAGTAACTAAACGCCAGGAGCAGCTTCCTCGCAAAGACCAGCATGGTTTGCACATTCATTTACTCAGTTTACAAATCACGTCCGGGACCGATGCGTTCTCTGAGTGAGGATTCCCCAACGGCCGGCGTTCGGCAGATATAAATACTGCGCGTGTTGTTCACCTCCAATCCAGCTGCGTCTCTGTGCGTCATTTGAGGCTGTCACTTCCTGGACCCAGCTGACCCGCCACACGTGCTGTAAGAGAGGAATTTCAGAGCGGGGAGTGTATCCCACGTACCAAATGAGTCGCACGAAAATGTCCTTTCTAGCGCTTAATAAATGCAATATATATGTATTTTAAAACAAACTGCTGCCTAAATACTGTATGACCAAATGTCACATCAGTTGCCGAATGGCTTGATTTTCATTGCTGCTGTGTTTACGTATCGTTTACGCGCTAAGCTTCTTTTCACATGTGACCCACAGTCGCAGTGATGAATGTGGGAAAGGTCATAAAGACATTTATTTTTATTTTCTGATCTAATGGCAATGGGAGCATGTGGTGTGCAACAGGTCTTTTTTTTGTGTGTCTGTTTCTGAACTGTGTGTGGGTGGGGGGGGGGGGTTCCTGTAGTATACTAAGCACACTTAATATAAACTTTATATTTCAAGTATTTTATAAGTATGATATCATATACAGGTATACTTCAGCATGCTATTTTTTTTTACATGGGGAACCATTCTCCTGCATCCCACACTGGTCTGTTCCATCCTTACCCAGCCACACATGACCAGTCTCGCCCTCCCTTAATCCAATTTTACTGCAGCACTTCATTCTGCGTTCCTAAATTTATTCCATCCCTTCTCTCCTCCGTGTTCCCGGCAGACTGTGTCTGTTCAAGGCCGATGCTTCTCTCTCACAGCTCGTTGTCAAGTCTACTGGTGTTCAGTGGTCCATGACTTTCCTCATAAAACTCAAATACATATTTCTAGTATTACTTACTTTGCTTTTTAAATGGTGTTTGGTACTTAGTTTTTTAAAAATTGAAATGTAATATCTAAATATTGAACGAACAAAATCAGTCATGGTTTTAAAACCATCACAGCCTTGAAGCTGTTTAGCAGGTTTGTGCCCCCCTCGCCCAAAGCTTTAAAATGGATTCAGTTGGGGACAGTGGAGGATTGTGAGTCACTATTTTTATTTATTTTTGCTTCGACAGCATTGTGCAGCTTTTGAGGCTGGCTTTAGATATGGAGCTATGTACACAACAAGGGCTGCACGCTAACTTCCCCGACTGAACATCCCCCCCAGTAGGCCAGTCTGGATCAGGCTCATTTTGTGGCACATACTGTACATGCCATTCTTCCTGGAGGTGCTGTACAGCTTGGCATTGAACAGGGTATGAGTACCGTTTCAGTGTAGGCCTTCATTTGGCATTATCCATCTCCCTCCTCATCCTCCTTGTACAGTTGCAGCTGTGAGACAGGCGTTGTTCTTATCGACATCCATCTAACGGCGTAAGCGGAGGTGCCTTGTCTGTGTAGGTGTTGGAGCCTCTGATTTACATTAACCTGCGTGTGAACCTGCGATGCAGAGTCCCCATTCCGTATAACGGGGGTGGTTTCAGACTGCTGGATGGAGTGAGCAAGAGAGGGTGTGTCCAACACACCCGTCCACATGGGACAGTCATGCAGACGACTCATTTAGGAGAGGCAGGGTGGTTAATCCTACCCTTTTCCCTACAGGCTACTTTGGGCTGGTGCTGCACTATGTACACAAGGACCAATTAAAGCGTAGGTGGAAGAGAATAAGCAAAGGACTGTTCTTTTATTTAGCTTTAACTCTTTGAAGAGTAGGCGTTTCGGAATGTTTTCTCAGAATTCTGAGTCTGTGTTCTAGAACCCCATTGCTTTCCATAGTAGTGATAGTTACATCAGCATTAGAATGTTCAGTTTAGAACATTCTAATCGCGTATTTGTGATTTCTCACACGGACAGTCTAATTCATTATCTGTGAGTGAGGTACCTCTTCTATATGACAGACAGTAGATGGCACTGTTCTTTTAAAAGACCTGTTTCTATGACATTATGTAAAAAAAATCTTTATTCAAGATAAAGGTTTAACATAATTGAGATATTTAAATGCTGATTTTTAAAGGCTTTTGCATAAGATTAAATATGTTTGACCGAAGATTATTTACCTTCATCACCTACTGTTTTTAGCTGGTCATTTAATCTCATCTCAACTTGTGTGTTAAGGCGTGTGAATGTGTATAGAAATATGCTGTAGCTGTTGATGCCCTTTTAATAGCCTTCATCTTTTCCATCTGTTTTTAGACAGTTGGTGTACGATTTCCGTTTTATGGTTAGTGAAAAAACTTTGGAATGAAATGATTGCACTCATTATGGCCAGTTTGTGTTTGCGGAGTAGGGTTTTTTCCTTGCTTGTTGACCTGTAATTATATAATGGAGAATGTCTGGGAATCTCTGTCCATTGAACCGTAGGTCCACGCTGGCAACAACTTTGATTAATTTCTGCTGCAGAAAGCAATGGGTCCAACTCTAGAGTGTCCGGCTGACCCGATTCTGCTAAGATTAAAAATGAAATTGAATCTCTAATGATATAATTAATCTGGGAATTCTGAACATTGGTATGTGCACTTTTGAAAGTTTTCATGACCTGTTATTAAAATGGAAAGCTTTGAGCTCCCCAAAGAGGTTTTCATTCATTGCATCCACACTGACAGCCTCATGTATCTGTATGTATGACTTGATACATAGAAAATGGAGAATTTTATAATCTGTTATACCTTGGACCCAACCTGCTATAATTGTCCCTGGTAGTGGACACTGTGTCTGCCTGACTGAATCTACAGTAGATGTATTTCAAAATGATTTGGTAGGATCTAAAATGTATTTATATTGGCTAAATTATTGCATTTTTACGAAAGTTATGGAAATAACAAATAGGGTCAAATTCATCCAGCAGCACTGTTTTCGTCTTATTTTTTATTTAATTTTTAATTAATTATTTCACAAAGGATCACAAAAGTGACTAGGATGTTCTTCACTGACCTAATGCTGATGTAATGATCACTGCTGGTAATGGAAAGTAATTGAGTTCTAGAACACTTAAAATTTTTGAAAAAAAAAAAAAAACATTATGTGGAGGATGTCTTTTTCCCAAAGTTACAGACAGAATGGCAGAACTATTCGCTTAAGAAATAAGATGTGATCTAGATGTGATGTGTGTGTTTGCAGACTGCAGTGGGACAGAATTGAGGTATTTGCCTAGAGTGCTCGTCTCTTACTGAAAACAATCAGTGCATGCTTCAGGGTTTAGTTTTAATCTCCCCGCACTGCCTGGTTTACGCTGTAGTCACAGTAAATAAATGCTGGGTAATGAGGGTATGACAGCAACAGCTGCATTCTCTTTAACATCGCTTTCCCACTGAAGGGAGCATATCTCTAACTACTGCACGTAGTTTGCGTGTGTGTGCATGTGTATGTGTGTGTGTGTGTGTGTGTACGCATGTGTGTGTGTGTATGTGTGTGTGTACGCGTGTGGGTGTGTGTGTATGTGTGTATGCATGTGTGTGCTTGTGTGCATGTGTGTGTACGCGTGTGGGTGTGTGTGTGTGTGTGTGTATGCGTGTGTGTGTGTGTGCGTGTGTGCATGTGTGTGTACGCGTGTGTGTGTGTGTGTGTGTGCATGCATGTGTGTGTGTACGTGTGTGTGTGTGCGCGCATGTGTGTGTACGCATGTGTGTGTGTGTGTGTGCGTGCATGTGTGCTCGTCTGTGCTTGTGTGTCTACAGAGCCAGCTGACAACTATATTGCCATGAGCATTGTTTTCATCTGCGCAGTCCAAATTTTCCCTGCAAACATGAAACCTAATCCTATCATTCACGTAAAGAGATCTGTTCGGGGGAGCTTGTTGGCACATGTAGCTTTGTTTCGGGTAGAGATTTGTAACATCTGTCTGAGGTGCTGAATTTAGTGTGTGTGTGTGTATTTGATAAGTTGCGTTTATTCTGTGTACGGGTTACTGAGGGAGGAGTATGTTTTATTTAACTTAGGACGTCTCTGTCTTGGTATAATTTATGTTCTTGTGGGCACACAGACAAATTCCTAGCAACTGCTGAGTTGATGTGGAAGTGGAGTATTGAGTCTTCAGTGTGACACTGTGAGTCACATGTTTTTCCCTGCACTTGGGCCAAAATACCATTTATTGCAGAAATTAAGTCTGTTGCAAAGATTTTATTTATCTTCTGTAACGGGCAGAAGCCGTATTCTCTGTGCTCTTTGGTTCGGTGTAGCTCTGAGGGCCCAGGCTGCATGACCCTGCACCTCATGGAGCAGATGGGCTCTGTGCTTAGAGACTGTGATAGTGCAGGAGTCGTTGGATCCTTATCACAGGAAAAAAAAAACAAAAAAAAAACAGATTTTTACTTTTTTTAACTCACTCTCTCTTCTGGGCCTCCTCGCTGGTTGTGTGTTTGCCTTGCTGAGACAGGCTCCCTCTGGCTTTGGAGGTCAGAGGTCATGGAGTCATTATGGCTGAGGGTTGATCAGAGGGGGGGGGGCTCATGTGGCCCTTCACTGGAACAGGAGGTGTGCCGGAATCTTCCCTGTGTGATGCAGAAGCCACTGTTGTCATAGCAACGTTAAACAGACAGGCCAGGGACACGCAAGGCCTCTTTCGTGTGAGTTACAATGTACCACAAAAAAAACAAAACGGAAGAAAACACAGAATTCCTTGAATGAACAGATAGGAGAAATATGTGCATAGTTTCGAGATTAAAGTTGATAACTCTCTTCAGGTTTGCTCTTTTGAGGGTGCGGCACTCTCCACTCTAATTGCTCCAGCAGATTTATGTCCTTTTTGTCCTCTATCTGTCATTTTCCGAGGCAGTTTTGATGGGTGGTTGTTTCCTTTTACTGTACAATTTGCTCAAATGTGTGAGACAATATTGCTAATAGTTCTACGTAACAATATTGCACATTGTACACAGTGCTGTATAAATCAAAGCACAGGAAAGCTATGTTTTAACGAAAGCTGTGTTTATAATTAAAAAAAAATGGTCTCCCATTTTCCATTTTCCAGAGTTTCAGTGACTGAGGGCCTTGTCATCCGGGGGCCTGGGCCAGGCACTCACGCTCCTTAGGGGGGTTTGTGTTGGCATTGCGCTCATTTAGGAAGCTCTGCTGGCTCCTCCAAAGACCAGTAAAAGTCTCTGCGGGATGCCTTGCAGTCTCGTATTGGGCCCCCTCTCCTAGTGGTGTCCGCTGGTTACGGACCAGACCAAGTCAGAGCAGATAAATGCCACTGCATCTTTGGCTCTTTGATTTGCACGTGCGTGTGTGTGTGGGTAACTCGAGTTTTAAAAGGTGAGAACTTTCAACATGCAATTATTTATACATGAATATATATATAAATCTGTGCACACATTGGCTAAGTGTGATTAAATCTGTGCACACATTGGCTAAGTGTAATTAAATCTGTGCACACATTGGCTAAGTGTGATTAAATCTGTGCACACATTGGCTAAGTGTGATTAAATCTGTGCACACATTGGCCGAGCGTAATTAAATCTGTGCACACATTGGCCGAGCGTAATTAAATCTGTGCACACATTGGCCGAGCATAATTAAATCTGTGCACACATTGGCTAAGTGTAATTAAATCTGTGCACACATTGGCCGAGCGTAATTAAATCTGTGCACACATTGGCTAAGTGTGATTAAATCTGTGCACACATTGGCCGAGCGTAATTAAATCTGTGCACACATTGGCCGAGCGTAATTAAATCTGTGCACACATTGGCCGAGCATAATTAAATCTGTGCACACATTGGCCGAGTGTGATTAAATCTGTGCACACATTGGCTAAGTGTGATTAAATCTGTGCACACATTGGCCGAGCGTAATTAAATCTGTGCACACATTGGCCGAGCATAATTAAATCTGTGCACACATTGGCCGAGCATAATTAAATCTGTGCACACATTGGCCGAGCGTAATTAAATCTGTGCACACATTGGCCGAGCGTAATTAAATCTGTGCACACATTGGCCGAGCGTAATTAAATCTGTGCACACATTGGCCGAGCGTAATTAAATCTGTGCACACATTGGCCGAGTGTGATTAAATCTGTGCACACAGTGTGTAATTCAGGGCTGCAGCGTTGTTTGTGTCATTAGGGAGATGTATAAAAGGCTGGTCTCTTGCTACACCAGAGAATGAAAAGAACAAATTGTGCCACAGTTTCTTGAAACACTGCCAGTTTAGAAAAAAAAAAAATAGACTCCATGATGAAACAGCCACACTGTGATCCATCTCTTTGGACAGAAGTGTAATGTTTGTTCCCAGACAGTAGTTAATCTCATTAGCAAGACTTCATTTTTTTGTTATGTGGCTTGCGCCTCGTCTCCCATTACCCATATGTATAACTAATATTTAAAATGCTTCTATGGGCTGTTTTATGACATCTTAAGAAGCAAGAGAGATATTTCAGCAATGACACTGAGATCCAGCCCTCGAGCAATGGGACATACTGTTCCAACCCTCTCCGCCACAGAAGAGAGAAATCAGGAGAGAGAGAGAGCGAGTGAGTGAGAGCTCCACTGATACCATATCTCATTTGATTTTACGTGCTTGTCTCGGTGGATTCAGTGTCCATTGGTCTTTTACGCTCTTGAACACATGCACCATTCTGCTCTCATTTCATGCATCATTTTTCAGCTAATTTCACCGCTCAGCACCGCGATCTCAGGGAAAGACGGCCAATCAGGTGCAAAAGTGCGGAGTGCAGACCGTGCGGCTCAGGGGCCAAAAAGACATCGGGTCTGAGTGAGGGTTGGCCGTTAACTGGTACCTGAAGCCCAAATCCCTGGGCTCTCTCTCTGTCACGGTCTGATCCCGTTGTGATTTTACTTGACGAAAGAGCTTTTAACCATCTCACCAACTGTATGCGTGAACTTGTCGAAGGGTTTTACTGGAAACGTAGCAGGTGACACGAAGACCAGCGTGAGTCACGTGTCCTGCTGTTTGAAGGGCAGGGAGATCAGTGTGTCATGCAGTCAGGGACTCTTAACTGTGTATTCCGTTTTTTGGTGGTCAGTTCTTCTCCAAACAGTCCAATCAGTTTTCATCACAGTGCAGGGTGTCGTAACAGAAGCCCAACAATCCGTCCTCCTGAGTACTGGAAGCAGGCCCTTCATAAGCAGAGCTGCTGTGCAGGATGTATATGTTTGGGGCCCAAAGTGGAGTGGACGTTAGGGAATTCACGGAAGGTGCATTAACACATTGGCAAACTCCTACCAGCGTAATAAATGGCGTGAGTGGTGTAGCGGCCAAAGCGAACGGGAGACGGTCTCCATATGAAGTTCAGCCGTGGTTCTACACTCCGGGCCCAAGCAGTGCAACACCCCTCTGCACTGGATTTAATTAAAAAATGCATTTACACTGAGGCTGGCTGTCATTGGACACCCTTCCCCTCCCGCTCAAAAAAGAAAGTTATTAAATAAATGAAAGCCTGCTGTCGTTGTTAAAATTGAGTTTACCTGCTGTGTCTGTGGTGCTTTTTATGGCTAAATGTCTTTACTGGAGGAACGCCAGTTAATGATCTTTTACCACAGGTTTGTGGAAAGGGGAAGAAGCCAAGCGCAAGCTTCCACCGCGCTAAAGCAGTTTGACAAACAGCATTCTGTCCCCCTTTTCCCACGAATGTGCACAGGCAAATCCGCGTGGTGGGCAACTGTATAGCATAGCGTAGTGAGCGACTGTGTAGCGTAGCGTAGTGGGTGGCTATATAGCGTAGTTGCGGTTGTATAGTATTGAATAGCGGGTGTATATATGGCATAGCATAGCAGACGGCTGTGTAGCATAGCATAGTGAGCGGCTGTATAGTGTAGCATAGCGGCCGGTTGTATAGCATAGCATAGTGGGCTGCTATATAGCGTAGTGAGCGGCTGTATAGCGTAGCATAGTGGGCAGTTGTATAGTGTAACACTTGCGCACAGTTGCATATCCCCACACTCAGGGATATGCAACTAAAATGTTGCATAATCCTGGTGCAGTGCTACGCTTCGCATCAAGAGGGCCGTAGTCCTTTAAAGAAAGCAAACAGGAGAGGATCCAGATTTACTGCCCGGCCTTTCAGCTAGTGTTTTTTATTAATCCTGCCCCTGAATTTCGTTGGGCTGCATGACCGAAAGAGGTAATATATTTCCTATGTGGTGAGATGTTAAACTAACAGATTGGCCAAGGCCACTTTTGGCAGTGGAATCTGTTCCTTTTCTTTTTCTTTTTTTCCCTCTTTCCCTGGTACAGCTCGTCCCATACTGAGACAAATCATACAGAATTAAAAGAGGGAGGGGAAAAGAAAGGAAAAGAAAAATAAACACAGGAAATTGCTGTTTTTGTAATATGTCTCACGGAAACCTGAATGATGTCATTTTTTTTCTTTTAAGAAAAATATTAGTGAAATTACTGATGTGTTTATTTTGATTTAGCCTGACCACCATTAACAATTACAAAGTCACTAGAGATCTGAACTGTATTAATGGAGATTACAAAGTTTTAACCAGTTGTGGATCAAAGCGTTTTGATTTTATTTTATATTTGTTCACAGCAGTTCTTTTTGTTCCTCTGGGCTACTGAGATAGTAATTTAGGTTAATTGTGCAGATAAACAAGTTTTATACAAACAACATTTTCAAACTGTTATCCTTGCAGTGTTTTTATACAAAAAATTAAGCTATTTCATTGCATGTCTGGCGTTGAATTTTAGCAACTAAATATTTTGACGGTAATATTTTAGGCATTACTGTGTATGATGTGTTGTGTGTGTGTATGCGTGAGAGAGTATATGCATGTCCATGTGTGTGTGAGAGAAGCTGCGTGTGCACATACTTTGTGTGTGTGAGTGCGTGCATGTGTTTACATGTGTCTGTTTGATAGGGAGCATGTGTTGTGTGATTGTGTTTGCATGTGAACATATGCACGTGTGTGAGAGTGTGAGCGTGAGTGTCTACGTGTGTGTGCATTTATATGTGTGTGCGCGTGAGTATGCGCGTGTGCGCGTGAATGTGCATGTGTGAGTGTGTGTGCGCGTGTGTGAATGTGTGTGTATGCCTGTGTGTGTGTGTGCGTGTGAATGTGTGTGTATGCCTGTGTGCGTGCATGTGTGTGTGTGCGTGTGAATGTGTGTGTATGCCTGTGTGTGAGCGTGCATGTGTGAGTGTGAGTGTGTGTGTGTGTGTGTGTATGCCTGTGTGTGAGCGTGCATGTGTGAGTGTGAGTGTGTGTGTGTGTGTGTGTGTGAGTATGCTCGTGTGTGTGTGTGTGTGTGTGTGTGTATATTCTGGCGTGTATTTCGGGAGTCCTCTCGCGCCAGCATTCCTCCTGAGTGAGGCAGTGTGTTTGAACCCTCCCCGCACGGCCGGAGCAGCACAGGCTCCTCGCTCATTCAGAAATATGTCCGCCCGCCCGCCCGCTATTCAGAGCACCTGTACAAATACGCACTCCTCCCTCCGCGCTCCCCCTCTCCCTCTCTCCCGCGCTCTGGAATGATGAGCACCCGGGCGGGAGCACCTGAACCCGCCGCGCCGCCCGCGCCGGACGGGTCTGAGGTCTCGAGCGCCTCGGACCTGTCCAAGGCCGGCGGGGCTTCAGACGGCAGCTCGGCCCACACGTTGATGCCAGGGCTGGTTCTGCGGCTGGGCAGAACTCAGACCCCCTATCCACCCCGCCCCCCCCCAGGCGATGCCCCAGGGAGAGTGCTGTGTAGGGTGGTGGGGCGGGGGGGTATGGGGGGGTGGCTGCTGAATGGGAAGCCTGTCCACCCCCCCCTAACCCCCCGTCTTGGATAGGGAGAGCGCTCAGAGCCCAGTGGGATCATCATCCCCTCTCTCCGTAGGTCCAACCACACCGGCGGCTGCAGCTCACGCTTGCTCTGTGAGCAATGGGCCATTTTAGTGTCTCTCCGCTGTTCCTCCTGAGCTTCCAAAAAACCTGCGTGAGGGAACACGGTTGACCTTGTGGGCATCTTATATAAGGATCTGAAAATCGTAAAGTGGAGCACTTTAAAACTTTGGAATCAGGTTTTCATTTTTATTATTTAAAAAAAAAAAAAAAAGTATTATTCACTGAGTGGAATAGCAGAATACCCTTTATTCTGTGCAGGGAGCTTGGCCACGGTGTGTGCGTAAAAGGTCTGTGATGTCTTTTGCGAGAGGTCTCCTGTGGCCTAGTTTGGCGAGGGACAGCCCCTGGGCCCAACTCGCTGGGTTTAAACCTGTTAAACAGAGCGCTCGAAGGCTTTCTCCAAACGCACGGCACTCTGTGTGACAGGCACTCAGATATGCAAGTCGCTCCACACTCAGAGCGCATGGGGCACTCTGTGCAGTGGCTCACCTTGTGTTTGTTTTCACAAATCAACTTACCGCTCATTCTACACTCAGTCACTTATTGTGACGTTTTGTTATTTTCATACATTTTCATACTTGCACAGGCATGTTTTCAGGCATTGTTTGAGAGGCGGTTACACTATTTATGGATTTATTAATTTTCCAAAACCAGTTTTAGTGGCAGAGGGGGGGGCCTTTTTACCTGACGATTAGAGACTGGTGTCCATATCAGAGTGGCACACAGGCCTCATGCATGAGTAATGGTCACAGATGTCACCGTTTCGCCTCCATTAAAGCCAGATGTTTAAAAAAAACAGGATCATTTAGGGTAACAGGTAAGCTCTGTGCACCATAAGTGCTTAACACGCCCTCAGACTTTACGCTGATCCTAATAAGCCCCATACAATCCTAATTAAAGCACCCCCAGGGGCCACAAGCTTAAGTGGAACTAATAATTCCCAAAATAAGTCTTGGAAAGTGTTGAAATCTCGCCCTTTTCCCCTCTCGTGTGTGTATATGTGCCGAGAAGTATTTTCTCTGCACTTTTTTACAAAATAAAACAAATCAAAGCCCTGTTGAATGAAGATCAACTTCCAACAGTTCAGGCACACTTGGATTTGACATTATGATACTTAGACACGTTTAGGCCTTTTGTGAAAAGATGATGCAACCTGTGCGTGTTTTATTTTTTATTTTAAACTTTATTTTCTCCTTTTCTTCCTACACAGTCTGGAATGTCAGTTTGTTGTGCGGGTGCAGATTTGTGCTTTTTTTTTGTAGAGGTGTTTGGCTTTGTTAACGGTGCACGCATTGCAGCCCCTGTGTGAGCTCATGTAGTGTGACAAAGGTCTGTCTCTTTCTGTCTCTCTGTCTCTGTCTGTCTGACCGGCTGCTGTTGAGGTCCAGGGAATGTTTCTTCCCTCATCTAATCTCCCATTGGCTCTTCAGACGTTTGATCTTCCAATTAGAGGCTTCTGGTCACTCTCACAAAAAAAAAATACACACAATAACCCTTCCGTCAATTTTTTGAATGCACATAAAACAGACAGCCTCAAGTGTGCCTGTGGCTAGTAGGCATTGTACATGATAAGATGATTACGCCTCCTGTATATTTATAAATTGTATATTTATGAACTGCAAGTAATAGAATTATTTAGTAATTATAATTTTATATAATTTATGTAGTTTTATAAATAATGAAATTCATAATTAGAGATTCTTTTTCAAAGCCTTGTTAAAATAAAGGCCTGTTTCTGTTCCTTGTTTAAAAAATTGGATCTTAAACTCCTGGGAATGACAGCCCCCTCTGCGTATTAACCAGGGATGGGGGGTGGTGTGGTGTGGGGAGGGGGGGGGGGGGGGGGCGGCGGTTGAGATCAGCTTTAAACAAAGTTTGTATGAGTCAGAGGTGCAGACTGAACCAGCTGACAGAGCGAAGGCAATATCTTATTAATAAAGTAGAAGGGGGGGAAAAAAAGATGTTTGGAAACGAGCCGGGCTCTGAATTCAAAGGCCTTGTCTGGTGTCTTTGAATCCTTAATCGCTCCACCGAAGAAAGCAAATGGATTTGTGTTGCAACAGCTTGCTTCCTCCGCCTTGCCAAGTGCCAAATAAGCTTTCCCCAGCCACCCTTGCTTCATTACATCATTTCTATCACAATTGTAAATGTGACATTGATTGGCTAGAAGGAGGGGGGTCCCTGGAAATGAAGAAAGTTTTTTTTCTTTGACTGCTCTCTGAAATGATATAGGGGTGCTAATCCCTATAGACAGGAGGGGGGGGGGGGGGGAGTGTGTCAGAATTTTAATAAAAGCCCCCCCCCCCCCTTCCCCCCCAAACTTCTTCAAATAAGGAATAATTATTTTTCCTTGACCTGCAGAGGAGGAGGGGACAAGGCGAAAATGCAGTGATCTGAGCCAGTGGGGTCGTTTCTTCAGCGTCCAGACGCAAACCCCATTCACCAAACCATTCCCGCTCTTCATTAAAACCGTTACGACTGCACAGTATGGATTTATAATACTGCCTCTTTATGCTGGAATCCTCGTTTTGAGTACAGAGCACAGTTAAGAGTTTTTGTTTGGACAGTGTAGTTGTGTATTAAGGCTAGAGCATGTCTTTCACGAAGACAAGTTCATTTTTCAGTACACCTGGTGTACATAACATCAAGCAGTGTCCTAAAGAAAGGGTGTTCTTTGCCTTGACTCTGAAGGAATATTTTCATCCTCTGCAATCTCAAACAGCAGCCTTTCCCGACCCTTTCCACATTTGCAGAATGCCCTAGCACCCCGCTCTCAAATGGGAGCAGTGTACTGATGTTAATCTGACATGTCAACAGCAGGCCTAGATGTGCTTTTTTAGTTTAAATGAACCGATATGCATTTTAATAACATTCATTATTTTGCATTTTGTGAATGGGATTTGTAAGTAAGTTTTTTTTTTTACAAGCAAGTTTTTTAAATTCATTTGAACTTCTACATTTTTTTTCCAAATGGTTTCTTTACATGGCACACCTGACCTCGTCTGACGTCACACTGGTTGGGAAATGCTGACATACAGAACCGTTTTGTCAGACCAGTGCTAGCTGTGAACTCATGCAGTCAGACAGTCAGTGGCCGCAATGCATGAACTATCATGGAAGGAATGTGCGACAAGTTGGTGTGATTAATTATGCACGATCCTAATCTGATAACTAATGGTGGAAAGGATGTCCATTTAGTATAAACTGGATATTGCATTTTTTTACTCTCTGTATCTTACTCAGTTCTTCTTTGGAGTATGAGTACAGTTTTTCTTTTTATTTGTCTTTATAATAGTTCGACCAAAATATAAGGTTTAAATGTCACCTGATCGGAAGGGGTTTTGGGACCTCTGAAGTGAGCACGTTTTGTATTTTGTTGACCACCAGGGTGTGCTGTAGCAGCATTCTCCAGCATCGAAGTGTACCGAACGTTAATATTTATCTGTTTTTCGAAGTACGTATTATTACTTTGTCCCTTGGGGGGATAAAACAAAACAAAACTCTGCTTCGCAGGAAAGGAAACATTTAAGTATAAAATGAAAATGGAAGATTGTGAGCGTGTGTGTTTATTTTCCAGTGCACCGGGTGTGGCCCTGTGCTATTACACACTACACTCACACTTGGATCCATCTTCATTGTCTTCTTGGTATGAGCTCAGTGACTTTAAATAAAACTACATTTACTCAATTACTTAGAATTTTTATATGTTTAAAAAAATAACGGCATTTTTTGTATCGATACAGTTGTAATCCTTCCTTGACCAATTGAATCATACTTCGCGTCTGCTGGTTAACAGCATATGTGAGCATATCTTCAGACAGTCTGGAGAACATGCACAAAATTGCAGGCTGATTCATTTAAAATGGCAGACTGTGGTAATTAGGTAATGTGCAGCATTCAAGGACTTCTGCAGCAGGTTGTGATTCCCTTTCATGGTCCAGTTGACCGATGGATGTGTAGACATGCGTGTCCTCTATCTGAGTGCAATATACTGAAATAATTTATTAAAATATGGACTAATATATTTATGTATATATGTGTGTGTGTGTGTGTGTGTGTGTGTGTGGTATGTGTAAGTAGTTTATTGCACACACACACAGTCACACAAACCTATAACATAACACTTAGATATTTATATATACACACACTTCTCTTCCAGAAAATAGTGATAATTTATGCTCTCATTGTGTCATGTTGTAATAACTTTATACACTATATTTAGTAAAATATTTTGTCATTATATTTCAGTGCATTATATTTCTGTAAATGGCCTTATGTGAGCTCTGACTTTTGTCAGTAGCTCATACTATATTTTTCCTGCTCGCAGGAAACTGAGGTTTTTAAAAAAATATATATTTCACATAGCGAAGCTGCAGTTGGACGTCTGTAAGTAGCCATCTGTCAGTGTAGCGTGTCATTCACAAGGCCTGCCAGAATCCCGTTCTGTTTAAACGCTATGCTTTTGATAAATAGATGGCACTGGCAGAACAAATTGTCCAAGTTTTGTTTTATTTTTGGCCACTTTACGATTTTGCAGATCTGGCAGGCTATCAACATTCCTCCATTTTTTTTTTGCTCCTAGAATGTTTTTTTTTAAATGCTCACAACCCCATCTTTGTATTTACGGAACCTAAGTGCACACAAAAATGACAACAGCTGACTCCTATATTTATTTGTTTATGCTGTGTTTATTTCCTTCTCTTTTTTTACCCTGCTGACAGAGTAAAAAAAAAAAAGCGACAATTTGTTATTTAGGGGCTGTGCTTCTGTGCGTTCGACTATGAGGGTGGAATAATTGGTCACCTCTACATTTATTTTGAGCAAAAGAGGCCCAGATCACACCTCCCTCGGACTGCACTCTTTTTCAGCCTACGAGATCTAGGTCACTGAGGGTCCGTTTGTCGCACTTTTGTGGTTCCCCTTTCTGTGACAGTCTTGTCCTCCCCGCTCCTTCCTCCTCAGTCTCCTGTTAAGGCTAAAGGTCAGATGTGAAGGTCACAGAGGGGCTCCCCTGTGAAGTTCCCTTATTACTGTTATTCGCACGATATCCATGCAAAAGATTTTTTTTTGTAGTTTTTGCACAACAGAGAATCGTTTTTCTGCCACATCAGAGTTACTAAGCAAATATTTTTCTGTTCATTTCTTCATTATATTTATTCAAATGGGTGTGTTTTGTCAATGTCGTAGTCCTGTATTTCACATAAAGTCAGTGTCACGCTCCTAGAACCATTGAATGCCCATGCATGCGCAGGGCACTGTTATCTTATCTCACATCAGTTATGTCACATTTCACCTGAGAGGAAACAGAATTTTACAGTGCATGCCTTTTCCTGCAAACCAGCTGAAATCATTGATAGATGTTAACCTGGTGATCCCTTTCCTCCTTTTGTAAATGGCAAATATGGTTTAATGTGTAGCTGCAGTTGTACTCGATGATTACTAAGCAGCTTAAATTTAAAAAAAATATGTAAATTAGCATAAACTGCGTAAAAACTGTCTACTGTAAAATTTTATGAAGGTTGTTGAGTTTTCAATGGTTAGAGTTAAGAGTAACCATTAGATCCGTGACATAGTGAAACCAGTGGGCGATATTGTAATGGTGGTTGCTGAAGCCTGTGCAGACCCCTGCAGGTGCGTGTGTGTCTGAGGAAGGGGGGGCAGGTGGCAGGGTGGAATTTCGGTGTGTGTCGATAAGTTTCGGCTAACCCTGCGCGCGGTGTCAAAACAAACATGGCGGAATGAGTCGCACGGCAACGTTTTTTTTTTTTCTGCCGACGGACGCCGCGCTGCAGTTCACTTCACTCTGTCTGAGGGGGAAGTTCTCTTCATTACCGGCCCATAGAGAGAGGGTGCGAGCGCTTGTGATGCGCGTCTCAAACCTGACACTGCCGCGCGTGTGACTCTGAGTGCGACATGTTCATTACCACAGCAGAACAGCTTGGCAAGGCTGGATCTGTTTATTTATTTGCTTCTGAGAACCTATGTGGAAAAAAGACACATGCCGCATTGTGCTGCTGCTTCTATGTACTGTGCTAAATGTCTGCATCAAGTTTGATAATTCAACTTTAGTAATGTGGCACTGCTGTGTTGTCATGGATGACAGAGATCATAACTGATCATTTTTCGTACATTTGTATCGTCTCTGGATAGCAAACACCAAAGTGCATGCTTATATTAATCTGGATTCATTTATAACGGAGTTATATTATAGTTTAATGTCTATACTTCTTGTAAAAGCTCCAAGAGTTTGCGATGGCCACAGAGAAAATGACCTTCAAATTGCACCTTTCTCAGTAGTTGCCGGGCTAGGCTTTGTGCAGAGTCCTGTTTCTGGAAGCTGCACTTTGTAAGCTGCACTTGAGCCATCCCTGACTCTTAGGTTTGTTGCATTTTGGATGAAAAACAAGCACGTGATTCTGTGAGTACAGCTTTATCTAATTTTTTTTTTTTTTTTTTTTTTTTTTTTACTCAAGGGATTTTCCATTATGTCTTAATGGCCAGGTTGGGGTTTATATCCTATTGTGTTTTACTGCAGGAAACTCATAATGACTGTTGGACTGCGCTGCACTCTGGAGCTCTGACCACACGTCTCCCGCACAAACCCGGCTGCCACGAGCACTCATGTCAAACACACTGGCTGGGCTGCGAGCTACTCACCGGGCTGTGTGGAGGTGGAGCGCGAACGAGCGAGGGAGGGAGAGAGATAGAGGGAGAGCGAGCGAGGGAGGGAGCGAGGGAGGGAGAGCGAGCGGGAGTGAGGGAGATAGAGGGAGAGCGAGCGGGAGTGAGGGAGTTAGAGGGAGAGTGAGTGAGGGAGGGAGCGAGAGCGAGGAGGAGAGGGAGGGAGATGGAGGGAGAGCGAGCGAGGGAGGGCAAGCAAAAGGAGGAGATAGTAAAGGGAGAGTGAGCAAGAGAGGGAGAGGGAGGGAGAGCGAGCGAGAGAGGGAGGGAGAGAGAGGGAGAGCAAGCGATAGAGGGAGAGAGCGAGTGAGAGGGGAAAGGGCAAAGGGACTTGACAGAGAAGAGAGTGGGAGAGATTGAGATGACAAGAGACTGGGGTGTTTTGCGGGGGGGGGGGGGGGGGGGGGGGGTGAGAGCCGCTTCACTGGAGGACTGGGGGGTGGGGGGGAGTCAGACGAAAGCAGTGGTGTTGCTAGGAAACTCAGTAACAGTGGTAACAATGAAGAGAAACCTCATCGTATTGAGCCCCGCTTTTAATCCATTTAGCACTAGGGGACAGGGAGAGCAGACAGGCAGAAGGGGGAGAAACTGACTTAAGTATACATTGTTTAGTGTTTTACAGAAGCTTTTTACTCATGAAAAGGCATGTTTTCTAGCATTCGGGCAGAGGAAAATCCTCTGTTCTGTAAACTAAACTGACAAAACTAAACGATCTTTGACTATCCTTCATTAAACATGAGAAAATGTAGTATTTTCTAGTATTTCTGATATTTTGGGTGAACATTTCAGTTATCAAAAGGGAAAAAGTCTTACCTGAAATTATTAGAAAGCAAAACCCAAACTACACCACGCGATAGTGTTTCCATGGTCTTTCTGTTGTACTGTACATTTCATAGAAGCTACTGCATACGTTTGGTTGTAGTTTTATTGTGTTTGTTGTGGTTTTCGTGACTGTAGTCGAGCGATCGCACACACAGCCGTGCTAGAGGTGGGTTTCTGCACGGTGACGACAGACCTGTCGGGTCACTGAGAGAGGTCTTAGATTGCATTACTCCAGCTGAGGCCTGAGGCTTGTCTTTGGGGTCACGCTTCGGTGGATATCGGAACATCTGAACCGCTCACCTGCAGCTGAATCTGTGCTTCTGGCAAGCGGTGTGTACCACCAGCTGAGAGGGTTAGATGGAGGGGTCCAGAGGGGGGGGGGGGGGGGCTATGAGACGTGGCACTGCAGGGCTCCTGTTGCACTCACCTGCTAGAACCCCCCCATTTATCCCCCCCGCTGCCAATGACACGCTCCAGATAATCAGGAGATGTTAGGCCAGCCGCTGAGTAATTCCACATGTGCGGGGGGAGTCGGATCAAATTAGCGTGCCCTGACTAAAGCCCTCTCTCTCTCTCCCTCTTTCTCTTGATAAAACACACACACCCACACACATGCAGCATATACGCACACACACACACACACACATGCAGCATATACGCACACACACACACCCACACACCTACACGCATGCAGCGCATACGCACACACACACACCCACACACCTACACGCATGCAGCGCATACGCACACACACACACCCACACACCTACACGCATGCAGCGCATACGCACACACACACACACACCTACACACACCTATACACGCATGCAGCATATACGCACACACACCCACACACCTACACACATGCAGCATATACGCACACACACACACACACACCGACACACATGCAGCATATACGCACACACACACACCCACACACCTACACGCATGCAGCGCATACGCACACACACACACACACCTACACACACCTATACACGCATGCAGCATATACGCACACACACCCACACACCTACACACATGCAGCATATACGCACACACACACACACACCGACACACATGCAGCATATACGCACACACACACACCCACACACCTACACGCATGCAGCGCATACGCACACACACACACACACACCTACACACATGCAGCAAATACGCACACACACCTACACACATGCAGCATATACGCACACACACACACACCTATACACACATGCAGCATATACGCACACACACCCACACACCTACACACATGCAGCAAATACGCACACACACACACACACCTACACACATGCAGCATATACGCACACACACACACACACACACACATGCAGCATATATGCACACACACACACACCTATACACGCATGCAGCATATTCACACACATCTATGCACATTCAGCATGTGTACACGCACACCTATGCACACGTACACACACACCTATACACACATGCAATATGCACACACACCCCTCTCTCGCTCTCTCTCTTCCTGACACGCGCGCGGTGTCTTGCTGCGCAGCGATGTTATCCCCTTATTCTGGGAAGGAGCTGTTCACACAGCGGTAGTGTGGGGCCCTGCCGGCCTCCGTATCAGCGTAACTGCCCGCTGTGTGAGAGAGGGAAATATCAGGAGTGTGCCGTTGCACAACAGCTCATTATTACCGGGTTAATCTCCAACACCAGCCATAAAGAGGGAGCCGCTTGCATGGAGCACGTCAGGCTCTGGTGCTCCATTGAAATAGGAGAAATATTGCAGAGTAACACGCAATCACTTGGCAAATTACAATGAAAACAGTTTTGGGGAAATAGTGGTGCTCATGTGGACGTTTTGATTGGAGTGACTAATTTTGAGCACATTAGCCCGGGGTGTCCTCTCTCATCCGAATAGGGCCAGTGTGGATGCAGGTTTTTGTCTTAGCCCAGCAACGCACCTACTTCTCAAGGTCTTGACTGAAAACCATGATCAGTTAAATAGTTAAATCAGGTGCCTGGATAGAAAAAAAGCCTATGCCCACACTGGTCCTTTTGGGATCAGATCTGTGCACCCCTGCCGTGAGCTGTGAGCCAGTTACAGTGCTCTCCAGTTTTATGTTCCTTACCTTTGCCTCTCGAGTCTGTGTGATAGACGCTGGTGCAGTCAGCAGGCCTCGTTTCAGCGTGCCCTTCCTCCGAGCGCAGGGCAGCCGCACCACCACCACCGCCGCCCCTCCTCCGGAGCAGAGTTATTACTTTTAATCCTCCCTAATTGTTCAGTTTCAGAGAATGGGTCTCAGTCCGCTTGGAACTAATTCCGTCTGGGTTTTCAGTTTAATTCGCCACACCGGGGCCTAAGACCCCCCCCCCCCCCCTTCGGCCGCCCCAGAGAGCGTAAAACCCCTTATCTCCCCGCGTTGGGAAACAGTGAGCGACTTTGTGCTGAGAGTAATTTCTCAAGTGTCCGTGAAACATTCCTCTGACATTGGCACATTCGCAGTAATTAGCTGAGATGATGTGCTAAGTTACGGTCCCCCCCGCCCCCCCCGGCCCCCCCTCCCCTGGCAGCGTGTTGCGTAAAAACTTGGATCACGGCAGAGGAAGCGTGACCAGGGTGATTGGATTGGCAAGGACGGGGACGTTGAAATTGTTAAAAAGAAAAATAAATAAATAAAAAGAGCAGGAGAGAAAAAGAAAATCTGTTAACTGATAGAAAGAATGAGGCTGGCACCTCCTGTCTGGGAGTGAATGGGTCATGTCACACAAGTGGTGCTGTGCTGGATTTTGGAGAGGACATCACCACACTGACAGCCAGGGGAGATAATGGATAATGAGTTATAACAGGCTGCTCAGTGGTAAATAAAATTAAATCTAGTCTTTACCAACGGAAGAATACTGGATTGGTCAGAACCAGGTTGTTGCCTGTCCTGGTAATAGCAATCAATAGATAGATGTCGTTTCTCAACAGACATGTTTGCTGAAAATCAACAAGTGTTTAGAGTTTAGAGTGGAGGGCACTGCCTTGAATTATTGTAGTTATTATAGTTATCCCATTTAAAGTCTTCACGTATTTGGGTGTTAAATTGTTTTTTGTAAATATAGTTTTTCAACCTGTGTTACCATGTCACATTTGAACCACACACTCATTTGTAGGATTTTTAATTAATATCCTCTTAATTGCTAATTGTCTATTGTAGGTCATTCTGGATAGCAGTATCTGCAAAATGCTAAAATCTGGATGTAAAAGCACCCAAATGATTGTATTTGGCAAACAGTCATTGGCTGGCTTAATATTAACTTAAAATTGGTTTGCATGTTCGTATAAGCTTATAGAATGTATTTATAATTCACATACACTACATGGTCAAAAGTCTGTGGACACATGACCTCCATCATGATGGGCATTAATATGGAGTTGGCCCACCCTTTGCTGCTTTAACTACCACTCTTGTGGGAAGGCTTTATACTAAATGCTGGAGCATTGCTGCAGGGATTTGCTTCCATTCAGCCAGAAGAGCATTAGTGAGGTCGGGCACTGATTAGGCCTGGCTTGCAGTTGGCTTTCCAATTGATCCCAAAGGTGTTGGATGGGGTTGAGGTCAGGGCTCTGTGAGGCCAGTCAAGTTCCCCCACAATGTTCTCGACAAAACCATTTCTATATGGACCTCACTGCGTGCCCGGGAGCATTGTCATGCTGCAACAGGAAAGGGCCTTCCCCAAACTGTTGGGGAAGCACAGAAACATCTAGAATGTATGCTGTAGCATTAAGATTTCTGTCGTGCCTTTAAAAAAAAAAAGACGGTTTAGAATCTAAATGGCCTTTTTTAAATAGATATTTTAGGTGCTCCTTTTTCCACCCTAAATCTTGATGCAGCTGGTGCTTCCCCTGATCTCCTGCACTGTGATGCAGGGCTGCCCCCCCCCCCCCCCCTCTTGGATGGAGCCATTTGAGGACAATCGGGACCCTATCCCTGCGGCCGTCCCTGCCCCTGTTCCCACGCCTCCCCTCTGCCTGCGCGGCTCTGCTTCCTCTTCCTGCCAACAGCCAGGGAGGCAGCAGCAGCACCCTGTCCTGAACGCAGGCGCTGCTGTGATGGTGCACATAAATTATACACATACACACACACACACAAGCAGACACACACATATGCACATCCACACACATACACACACCCGCATACTCACTCACACACACACCCACAAACACTTACACTTACACACAAACACCCACACACTTACACTCGCACTTGCATGCACACACACACACACACACACACACAGCATTAGTGCCGTTCCCCGTGTGAGCAGCGGGGGTTTCTCTGGCCATAGTAAACCGCGGGGCGCTGGGCCCGCTCTCACAGGGGCGACGCTCAGAGCACTTTGGCTAAAGGATGTGAGGGTCAGCGGGCAGCACTGGACTAACACGCTGCCCCAGACCCCCTCCGGGGGGCAGGGAGACCGGGGGGGGGGGGGGTAACGTTAATCCTAACAGGCAAACGCTTTTTTATGCCTCTAATGCAATTAATTCAAAACCTGCGACTTCCATTTAACCCCTCCAGCGCCGTCCATGGGCAGGACTGGCTTAGCGCAACAATGGTCCCATTCAGATTTTTAAAAAACCAGTGCCTTTCCACCAAAACACCTAAATGGACATGTCAGTGAGTGGGAACACAAAGGTCTTTGTGCCTTTTAATATCATTTTACCTCAACCGAGCCATTCTTTTGAACAAGAGCATTAGACTAGAGTCAGGAGCGGACCGCTGATGTTTTGAGTCACTTAGTTTCTCATTTCTCTTTTGCGCCAGAGCCCATGGCGTCTGACCCGTGAACTGGACTGTGGAGAGAATAAAAGGCCAAGTGAGAGGAAGAGAGGAAAGGATGTGAGAGAAAGTTGAGCTGTGGCGTGGTTTCCACTCTTGAATTTGTCCGGTCGCGTTTTGGCATTGTAGCGTCAGGAGTAGCATCTGGCTTCAATTAACTGTGCTGTTAAATGCTCTTGTAAGATGACTTCTAACCTGACCTCATTAGACAGTGCCCTGGCCTGGTCTCATACAGATTTTAATCACTCAGAGTTCCCCGCATGGCTCAGAGAGAGAGAGGGAGATGGAAGGTGGGAGAGAGAGAGAGAGAGGGAGAGGGAGGGGGAGAGAGGGAGATGGCCTGCCTCTTCCTCGGACCAGGCCTTTTATCATATTTCTGTGTCTGTGGGTAACTGGCTGCCTGTTCCCTTTGATGGGAATTTGTGATGAGCTGGGAGGCCTTTTGATGTGGCAGGCGGGGGGGTTACAGGGAGGCGAGGGGGCGGGGGGGGGGGGCCGGGCTTTGATGTGGAGCGGGAGGCGGGGTGGGAGCCGCCACTCCCGCTGCACTTATCTGTCAGGAGCCCAGCTGCTGGAGAACCAGCAGACAGTCCGGCTCTGAGGCCTGGCCGGGTCACCTGACCCAGCACAGACAGTCCATTTTGGGGGCCTGGAACAGGTCACCTGACCCAGCACAGACAGTCTGTCTCTGAGGCCTGGCTGGGTCACCTGACCCAGCACAGACAGTCCGGTTCTGAGGCCTGGCCCAGAACACCCCTCCCAGCTGACCTGGAGCAGCATCCAATCAGGGCCTCAGTAGCAGTAACAGTAGCACTAGTAGCAGTGGCAGCAGCAGGAGCAGCAGCATTACAAAACTGTAGTTTTGCCACTCGAAGGGTCAGTAGTACTGTAGTATGGTAGTAGTCACTGTAGGAAGTAGCACCAGCTACTGCTGACGTATAATAGTAGTTGTGGGAGTATGGTATCAGGAGTATAAGTACTATCAAGTGCAATTTAGGCTGCATGCAAGTGGCTGGGCACATGTAAGCACAGCACTGGGCAGTAGTGTTGCATTGTGGTTAGGAAACTGAGTTGTAACTCCCCGGCAGGTTCGATTCTCTGGCGGGGGCACTGCTGTAGCTCCCCATCCTAAACCCCTTCAGTAAATACATCCCGTTGTATAAATGGATTGCGTGTAGAAGAATGTAAGCTCTGTAAGTCGCTGTGGGTAAGAACATCTACTAAATCCCTGTCGTATGAGTAAGAAGGCCGACAGAACATTAATTTGGGCTTCACTGCCATTTCCTTGTTGCGCTGCACGTACAGTGCTGCTGTAATACACTTTTTCCTCCATTTTTAAAGCCGTTGCCGTGTTCTGAGCCTCCAGCTGAACAGGCTGTGCAGGACAAACAGGAAGCGCTTTGAAGGAGGTCAGCTGGGAATTTCTGCTGCTTCTCGCCACTGAGAACTGGGTGTTTCACAGGATTTATTTAAGAAACCATGTTCCAGCATAATAATAATAATAATAATAATAATAATAAAGGATAGATGAAGGGTCATTGTTGAATATAGTGGAACATAAAATTGACTGATATCCTGCTCTTTAAGCATTCATGCTTGTACAAACAAAATAATGCAATAATTTGTTTAATTTTGTTTATTATGAGTTCACTGGAATGTAAGCTACATTAACAGATGGATTAGGCTCGTTAAAATCCTGCACTTTTAGCTGAGGCATACAAATATTTACTTAAAAAAAAAAAAATGAAAAAACACTTGCTGAATACCACTGTCACAATAGTAATATCAAGAAGACCAACAGTGAATTCCCCTGAGTATCAGTAGCTTGTATTCCCCTAAAACCCGGCTTTTTAGAGCGGTGTTCAGGGAATCCTGTCTTCGAAAGGTGTTTTTGGGCTGATGGTTAAATTAGATCATCCTCCTTTATGCGTGTTTGTCAGAGAGGAGAGCCCCTGGTGCTTAAAAGAGGCCCTGGTAAGGCGCAGATCACTGAAGGCTTTGTATTTTCCTGAAACCCCCTAAAATGACAAAGCTTCGTCTCAGTAAGCGTGTTTTGATTTTATGAAAGGGGGGACTCCGTGATACGAGAGCGGGTAAATCCATGCTGAAAGGCCACGGCAGTGTGGAGAACAGAGGCGGCGAGTTGGTGGTCCTCATTGAACATCTTCCCTTTTTACTGAAGTGAACTCACAATAACTGTTTGGTCTCAGCAAGTTAACTTCTCAGCTTCATCTTAGCTGAAAGATTTTTTTTCTTCTTTTTTCTATGGGGGGTGGTCGTGTAAACAGATTTGTGAAAGGTCTCGTGTGGTTGTGCTTTGGAAAGGACCCACTTCCTCTCATACGCACACTTGTGCGTGCATACACACGTACACATGTCATATGTAGTTGGTATGTGCTGTCCTACTATGTGCTGATTGCTGTAGTGCTACATTAGCAATGAAATGGTTATAGATGAAATCACATTGACAGTGTGATTACTCAGTCTGTCGTTTCTTTCTGATAGATAGGACTTATTTCCTATTATTTCAGTTGTGTGATAATATTTTTGTATTCATGTAGGCTGGATGAACAGAGTTGCGATTGTCTGAATGCACTTTCTGTTGCCTCGGGCACAATAGATGACCATTGCGCTGTAGTTTTTTTATTTATTTTTTTAGTATTTTTCTAAATTCGAAGTGTTCTAGAACGCCTGTTGTGATTGTTACATCGGCATTAGAACGTTCAGAAACAAACATTCTAATCTTGCATTTGTGGCCTTGAATCCCTGAACGGTTAACTGTCCCAGGCATGAGACCCTCTTCACTGAATTATTGCAAAATCCTGCCGCATAGATAAAGCACAGAAGTGTTAAGATGGAAGGAGAGGGATCTTGGGCCCCCGTTCTGTGTCTTATGAAACGTTGTAAAGAGCAGAAGGGGCAGCTTCCTGAAAAATTCTGTTTGTTTGGGGAAGTGAATTTGGCGCCGCATCTCAACCTGGATTTTATTTTTAGACTGAAAGTAGTAATAAAGTGTGGAAGTGCAGCTGCGGTGTGAGAGAGAGGCCCTCTGCAGAACCGTAGTGAGCACGTTGGCACGCTCAGCCTGGGGAGAGGAGGCGTGTCGCGCTGCGCTGAAGTTTTTGGATCATTTTTAACATTTATATTTTTATCCTTTATTTAGCCAGGAAGGTCCCATTGAGGTGCTGTAAAATATCTCTTCCAGGGAGGCCTGGTCGAGATGGCAGCAGGCCATTAGTGCCTGGTGTTAGGGCTGCAGTAGTCTATGCACCAGTTCACTGAAATCAGCTTAGGCCTGCATCCTTAAACAGAAATGAGAGAGCGCATCAGTGAGCGAACGCAGACGCACCCTGTGAACGGTGACGCATGTCAGGGTCGAAACGGGAGTGCAGCGCTGCGCCCGCACCTGTAGCTCTGAAGCGCAGGTGTGCAGGAAGCCCTTCAGAACGGGCCGGGCCTTCAGAAGCGGTGCATGTGGCGTGCACTGCGTGTCTATGATCCAAAAATGGGCAGTGTCCCGCGGGTGAAGCCACTCCCCGTCACTGGGGGAGCAGCATAGACGGGACCGCAGGGAGCCAGACAAAGGGCTGCCAGTGAGCCGGACGGAGCAGCCGAATGGGCTCTGAACAGGAGGGCCTCTGTCCTCCGGCCCGGCAGCTGCAGCGTCCCCCGCCCTGCCCCACACACCCATCACCTTCGCCGCCCGACGGCCAATGAAAGGCCACAGCTGGGCTTCCAGTGGGAGGAGCTGAGGAAAGGTCGTCCGCACCCCAAACGAGGCCTTTCGGAGGCTCCCGCACCTGCTAAGTTTGGGGCGGCGCCTCTCGCCCCCTGCGCCAGATTCAGCGCCTCTTTAACCCTTAAAGGTTCAGTGTCACAAATGTGTGATTGGAGTGCTGTTAACTGAAGGTTCTGATGCTGATGTAACGGTCACCACTGAAGGAAATTGAGTTCTAGAACACAGACTACAAAAGAACATTCTAAAAAATGAACTGTTCAAAGGGTTAATGAGGTTTCTGTGTTTGCGGGGCCCTGAGTGGAAGCATAAGTTGAGCGCTACCCTGTAGCTATCTCTGCAAACCCCCCCACCCCCACCCCCCCCAACCCCAGTGCCCACAGAACAAATACACTCAGCATGCAGCTTTTCCTACAGCGGAAACACAGCGTAAATGCAGTCAGACTCGCACCATGTAAGGAAGCAGAGTCATTAAATCTGTTATTAACAGAAAAAAATGAAAGAGAAAAAAATCTCTAAAATAACCATCGAAGGTTACACCCAGCTAGTGGGAGAAGTAGACAGTTTGAGTTCAGAGTTCTTTCGTAAGACATGGTTTTATTATTTTTATTCATTTGTTTAGCAGATGTAATTCATGTTGATGACATGTGCAACTAAATATCTTTAAGATCTTCAGGTTCACTTAAAGTACCTTGCTCAAGGCTTACCAGACACAACACCTCACAGTTACGGGGTATAGCTGTAATAACAATGCATTAGGAGGTATTGTAGTGATTAAAGTTGTTTTTCAAAATGAGTTTTTTTTTTTTTAGCAGATGAAAGAGCTTCAGCATCTGGTGAATGGAAAAAATGAATAATGGTTCGGTTTTCCAATGCATATATAGGACTGTGTGTGTTTTTTTATTTTTATTTATTTTTTAAAAAGGACTGCACTTTTGACCACAGCTTGTCAGTAGTATTGGAATTTGGTTTTGTAATGTTTTACACTAAAGGGGTGCAAATAAGGAAAAAAACAACACTTAGACATGCAAAGTACCTCTGATGAGGAGTGGGGAAAACATTAACCAGTACCATAAAAATATAAATCCTTAAAAAGTGAAACATGCTCAAACCTTTTTTAGTGAGACATGCTCAAACTTTCTGAGGCCTGTTATCTTTGGTTGGCCCCCAGACTTTTTCTGATGAAATTCAGGCCAAAGGATTTGTGCTGTGTGTCCAAAATATTTTAAATCAGTAAAACTACAGTTCTTCACATATCCAGAAATCAGTTACTTACGCTTGTACTGCCATTGCATTGTTTTTGAAGTATCAGTGCACAGCTGGGAGTGACTCATGGCGACATTTTTACACAGTGTTCAGTGCTCTGGCAAAAGCTATTACTCTGCGTTGCCAGTGAGTTCAGAAAACTCTCACTTCAGGGTTTTATTGTCTTTACCTGTAGCTTGTGTTTGATATTGGGGGTTTTTTTTTTTTGGTACCGTGACACTTTAGAGGTTAGAGGCTTGTCGTAAATTACACAGGCCTTCATTTGAACCCAGAGATACAGAGCAGGGGGGATGGCTTTTCTGAAAGGCCTGCAAGCTCTGCCATGTAGCCGGAGTGATTCATGTGATTAATCTGATGCCATAACTCCAAGCGTTTCCACAAGGTATAGGGAACATCAGGGCATCATTTTTATATGCCAGTGAACTCTGCTTCTGCTGGGAGAGCTGCAGTTTTTTTGTTTTTTGTTTTGTTTTTTTTAACCAGCTCCATTTCTGATGTAGTGCAGAATTCTGTTCCTCAGATGGTCTTTTTAGTGTGAATGAGAGAGGACAGCACACAGGCTTGTGGGAAATGTACACAGCTTATGACAGACAGAGCAGGGCCCTTCTCCTGTGCATTAGGCAAAAAACTCTTCCCCCCAGTCTGCGGAAGAGGTTGCAGGGTGAGAGGCGGGAGAACAGATAGTGCAGACTGAAGAGTTAAGAACATGGGGGGGGGGGGGGGTCACGTAGCTGTCTGCTGCACCTGTGAGGGAGGGGGGGGAGTGCAAACCGCACCGACCTGAGGCACGTTTTGTCCCCTGCGCTCGCCGAGGTCCCCACACCGCTGGGGCTCCAGCTTCCTTTATCACACGGGTGAAAAAAACCAACAAAAAAAACAACAACAAAAAAGCACGCCAGCGTTTTGTGAAGACCGTGTTCTTGGTGTCAGTAACTGCAGATGGCCGCTCCCGTAACGAGGCTCCGTCTGTGTCCCTGTCGCACGGGTCTGTAGTTTTACACTGTGGAAAAGTGTAGTTTCTTTCCTTTCCACATCTTTAATATTTGTGGAAAGGGATCCCTTTGCTGTAATAACAGTAAAAATGTTCCTAACTCTTAAATCGAAGAAGTGGGTTTTTTGTTCCACGAAACAGAGATGCAGGCACTGCCAGAAGTAGCCTAGTGACATCGATGGCCGAGTGCAGTTTGTGTAGTGGGCCTTAAAGGAGCTTGCGTCAGTCGCTCTGTCATGATTTAGACGTTCTGGCTGTTTTGATGGCTCTTTTGTAGATGGGGTTCGAGCGCATTGGAGCTGAGTGGCTTGACTCATTGACTCAGTTACAGGTTATAAAGGTCACTGTGTATGAGGGTTATTAAGATTCTATGCACACACCCCCCCCCCCCCCCCCACACACACACACACACACACAAACCTCGGGGCGTCACATGTGACACGTGCAGTCTGGCCCCATGACACTGTCTCACACACACACACACACACACACGCACACACACACGCGCTAGTTACGCAGGACCGATACACTTCTCCTTATTTTCATACAGCGGAGTGCCGTGTGCCTCTCCATCCACTTATCTGTTCTGCGCTGTTGCCAATATGCGAGTGTGTTTTATTGTGTTTTGTCTGCTTTAGTTGTTTAGTTTAGTCGTGCCGAGGACCATTGTCCCATTGCGTTTGATTTGTTTTGCCTTTTTGTTCTGTTTGGTCCCTGAGGCCTGACTCTCCTCAGCTGGTCACCTGCACTAATGGACCCTGGCTATCGGACTCAGAGCCTGCAGGCCCTGCAGTCCAGATAAAGGGTTTCTTAAACATCTTGTGTTTGCACAACATTTTCTTTGATGCTGACCTGGATAGTAGTGGGTTTGACGGATGGCTTGTTGGAGCTGCTATTTTGAGCTGCGCTCTGATTGGATGAGGCAGAGGTCCCCTGACAGGACCTATGGAACTGAACTCGGACACCCGCCACGATTTGGACGCGCTACAGACAAAAAAAAAGACACGTATTTGCGCATTATAGTGCCACATGAGCCCAAATGGGTAAAAGCCAACCTTCAACCTTCTGTGGCTGCCCTGTATCTGGAAGTTCATGTTTGTTTTCTTCTGCTGTTTGTGCGTTAGTTTCACTTCGCTGTTGGCTCTTCCTCTTAATGTCTAAGTGCGGGTTGCTCTGCTGTACGCAGCTACGGGTGCATTATCTTAAAAAAAAACGCCAATTCGGCGTGATGTGTGGTGCAGTCCGTAAGGCCGCATCTCCCAAACAGACGAGGGCTCGATCGTTGCCGTGGCACTCTCTGAGGTTCAAGGCAGCGGGAGGTTTTTCCGAACTGCTATTTTCCTCATTTATTCCCTCAGCAGATGCCCTTTTCCTGTGGGACTTACACAGCCTTACAGCTGTCTCCTCGAATGACTCTTAAATAAGAGATTCCACATTCCAAATTGGAATGTTCCCCTAGAGACGCATGGCTGTTTTCATCTTGCGCGTAAACACTGAAACACTGTCACCATCCTACTTTTTAAACAAGCCCGGTTAAAAGATTGCGTAGCTGATACCGTGTTTTGTAACATTTTTAAGTTACTGTTTGGTTACATTACTGAGTGCACGTTAAAGTAAACCCAGCTTTAAATAGAAAAGTTATAGCAGATATTAAGCTTGTTGCTTGTCGTGCCATATCCTTTTGAATGAATCCATCCTGTGCGAGCTCATGTTTGGAAATAGGTTTGAAAAAAAAAAAAACCTCTCCTTGGCATTTTGGTCCATTGGAATTAATTTGTGTGGCTGTATATTTTATAGCACAGCATTCCATTGACCGCAGAGTCTGTTTAAAGATGTTTGTTAAAATATTTGCGACTGTCCCTGTCTTAATGAGCACTGTAGTTTCTGCACACACTGCCTCCAGCAGGAGTCCGTCGCTCAGCTGCGTCTTACTCAGTAACACTGCAGTGTGGTGATCAGCACACTTCTGTTTCAGACCCATGAAAGAGAACTAGACTTTTCTCTCCCTCACCCCTCCCCCACCACCCAAACCCTCCACCCCTCTCCCCTCCCCCCTCTCCCCCTCTCCTGGCCTCAGTTTCAGTCAGAGGAAGCGTCAAGTAAACTAACAGTCAATTCAGCCGCTGTCAGGACTGACTGATTTCACTGGCCATCGCTCGGTCGCTAGGCAGCTTCTTTTTTCCCCTTTTTTCGGGGGGGGCGGGAGGCAGACTCTTTCATTCCCTCTTGGACGGCTGACAGAGGTCAACGCTTCAGCACGCAGGAATCACAGTCGGAGCGTCTCGGGATGGAGACCGGAGGAGTCGTTTACAAATTGCTCCGAGAGAATCGCCCCCATTGTCCCTCCCTGTTTTATTTGAATTTGAATGCCTGACTCTAGCTGGTGTCCCGAGTGCAAGGTACACAGACGACTGTCACCGGGGATGGATACGGCCTCAGCTTCAGCCCAGGGGGCTGTGCAAGGCCTGTGTTTCAGCGCTAGGCACAGACAGGCAGCATCCCCAAGCCCAACTTACACGTGCTCCCCCAGGAAATAACATTCAGCTGAACAGAGGCATGAGAAGGTGGTGTCGCTGTGTTTTTAGCCCGTGTATTTGCAAAGGAAGACCAGCAGAGATTTGGTTAAGTGCGTTTACGTGGTGAGAGAAGGCTCGTTTTTCATAGTGGTCGTGAGAACGTTGCCCTGCTGGCGTTTGCTTCAGCGCAGTTGTCGTCCCCTCTTCCTTTGGGCCGGCTCCAAGCCCTCTGCAAGCTCTTTACAGTGCAGCCTCTTAGATGGGGGGTGAGGGGCGAGGAGTCGGAGAGCCGTAAGGAAATTAGTGCCGGGGGGGGGGGCTTTTTCCTGTACCCAGGCTGAGATGATGGGGCCGGAGACGCCCCCCGCCCCTCACCCCCAAAGACTTTCCACTCACCAGTGGTTAATTGAGCCCCTGCGATGGCTGCCTTCTGAGACCCCGCGGGGCTGAATGGAGCGGGGAGCCCTCCTCGGCTCCGCCGCCGCCGCCGCTCTGCCAGCAAACACCGGCGGCCAAAAGAAAAGCCCCCCTCCCACCCCTCGACCCCCAAAAACCCCTCTTCACCACCCCGCCCCACGACAAGGCAGTGGCACCCACAGGTTGGCCCCCGGTTAGCCGCCAGGCTTCCCGTCCCGTAGACCGGTTTGAGCAGGCTGCAGTTTCGAGGCGTGATGGGTGACTCTGCTGCGGTTTGGGGGGCAGGTATACAGTGGGGGCCCATTGTGACGCCTTCACTCCCAGGGAGGGGCTGTCATCACCACAGAGCACTGTCACGCCACACAAGGAGCGCCATTCAGCACACACACCTGCTCCTGTGACTGGCACAGGAAGTGGAGCACCTCTGAGGTACAGACAGACACACAGACACACATCACAGTGCCGGCAGCCCCCCCCACCCCCCCACCCACTGTCCACTCAAGCAAGCAGAACAATTCAGCCCCCCCCCCAACAGAAGCTGGGCTTCAGTGTCAACCTGCTGCATGAGGTTCCTGAGAAACGTCTGAATATTCACAAGTCTAATCTAAAGTGGGCCTGTGCTTGTGCTTGTGTCAGCTGTGCTTTGGGATTGTGTGTATGTGTGTTGCAGTATGTATTACCAGCACTGTCAGGGTCATAAAGTTCACAGAAGTGCTGTAATTAAAATAAGATTTACTGTGTTTTGCAGCATTAATTATTGCATGGGCATGGCACTAACTGCGCTGGGTTTAGTGTGGTTTGATGAGCTAGAGGGCCTGTGAAATATGAGTATGCCCGCAGTTCTCTACGTTGGTTGGTTGTAAATTTGCTCACGTAATTAGCTTCCTAGGAAATTGTCTTTCTTGGGAGACTCCAGCCAGCTGAGCATTCTGCACAGAGGCGATGTGCAACCCCATTGCTTCATTAAACCTTGGGTGGGGACGGTTCCTAAGACCATGGTACCTCTGTGTGGGAACTCAGTGTAGCAGGAGCATTTAGGAAACATGGGGAAGGGTTTGGGGGAGTTTTTTTGGGGGGCTGGGGGTGGGCGTGAGGGGGTAGGGGGGTTCTCGTGTTGGGGGAGTTAATTTGGCAGCGATGGTTCGCCATTTGCCATCTGCGTTTCAGTGGCCACACTGGGGGGTTAAAAGTGGGGGGGGGGGGGTGAGGGGGGCTGGCAGGTGGTGGCTTTGAACCTCATGCAGCAGAAGAGGGGTGGGGTGAGAGAGCCAGAGGAGAAAACAGAGGAAGGCCTATATGAGCCTGCACTAGCACAATGGCTGGGTGGCGGGCTATGGGGGGAGAAGGGTTAACTCTGTGAGCTAAATGGGGAAGGAGATGAATGGGCAGGACAGGTGAAACACTAGCCCAGTGCCCATAGACCCTGTGCGTACGTCACCAGACTGGGCTCCACCGACAGATACCATCAATTAGCACCTAGCGTCCTGGCGGCCATATGGCAAACGGGCGTATAGAGAGGGGCCTGCTTGAGCCCTGCGGCTCGCATGCTCACCCAGGCATCTATTATAGATGCTTCTGCATGTTTGCTGGGCGCATGCTGGTGGTAGAGCTACTGTTACAGGTCTGTTCACTAGTCTAAGGGGGTGTGGGGTGTGGGGGGGGGGGTCAGGATCGAGTTACAGAGAGGGGGGAGAGAGAGAGAGAGAGAGAGAAGATACTTCCAGTTTTCAGCTGTCGTGTCACTGTTAAATTTAAAAGCTCAGGGAGCCACAGCCTCATTGAGGGCTTGTGGCCGGGAAGCTAGTTGTTCATTGATCAGACTTTGGCTACTTAAATAAACAGATGGGGGAAGTTTTGCTGGTTTTTGCTGAGGGGGGAAAAATAGGATGTTTCATTTTGTTTCACAATGGTGGAAAGTGAATCGTTGCGGAAAACTGTCTATAATAGAATAAAAAGACCATATAGGCATATATATATAAACGTACATTTAAAATGGAAGAATGTGTACACTTTCCCCCATTGTGGAAACTGGTTTTTGCAGAGAAAAAATAGGATGTTTAAAGTTGTTTTACGATGGTGGAAAGTGAATCATTGTGGAAAATTGTCTTGAATAGAATATATAGACCCATATAAATGTACATTTAAAAGGGAAAAATTTGTTCACTGTGACGAAAAAAAAAAAACCCTTTTTACTGTAAAGGTGCTGTAAAAGAATGGCTGCACCTTCACATCACTGGCTGAATAAGGCAACTGTGTGCAGAGAAGTGGGGAGATGATAGACAGGGAAGCTTTTCGGCAAAAACTGCAGCACAGCAATGAAGCTAGTTTCTTGCAAAAGTAGGCTCTATCCTTTCTGGCTTGGTACAGAAAATCCTTTAAATCTCCCATCAGCTAACCCGACCCGTCACAACCCACCCTATCATTAGTTATTAATACTTTTACTTAAATAACTGCATGGGGAAATAACCAGGTCTTTGTTTCCTACAGTATGTTTGCAGCAGAGTTTTAGTTTGTAATATATATTTTTTTTTTAAATAAACGGCTGAAGTAAAAGATCTGTGGGACGCTGCTGGGGGTCTGTTAAAATGAGCACTGAGTGATCGTGTCCGCGGTGATGCGTGATGCATATTAATATTTAAACAGAGTCCCTGTAGCTCCAGGTCCTGCTGACAGACAGAGAGAGGGAGGGAGGGAGGGAGGGAGGGAGAGAGAGGTGGACCGGCCATGTGCTGGTCACTGTGGCGTGACCCTGCTTTGAGTCATGTTCCCCGCCTCATTTCAGGCAGCGTTGGGGGCAGCGTTGGGGGACCTCCACTGGCCCGGTGTTCAGCAGAGCCGTCTCTGTGGACCCAACAGGTCCTCCAACATCTGCTGGCCAGAAGCACTGTGACCTGGGGCTGCAGGGAGTGCTCATGGGATAGACACACACACACACAAGCACACGCACGCACACACAGACTGACATGGACATACGCACACACGCCTGGACACAGCCATACAACCACACGCGCACACACACGCACAAATGTATGCACACACTCACACACAGAAATACACACACACACACACATGTACTCATGCACACAAATATATACACACACGCGCGCGCACACGCGCGCGCACACGCGCACACACACACACACAGGGCTCTTCTGCTGCCCTTCTTCATGCTTGGGGTGTGATGTAGTGTGGTCCCGCTCCAGGCCTCTGCACCTCCGCAGTGGCACTCCGGTCCGGCATCACGCCCGGTGCTCGCCAGGCACATCTGGGCGGCATTGCACAACCGCGTCAGAATTAACGCCGACACCTTCAGACTCAGGAACGTGATTTAATGCGATGGCTGCAGTCGTGTGTGCAGCCATGTACACGAACTTCCAATGACTTTTTACACATTGGCCAAATTTTCAGAGACTAAAAACTGTCCTCTTTGTTTTGTCAAGGATAAACTACTGAAATGTTTCTGCTGAAGTGAATATTTTTGGGGGGTCAGTTGGTGAAGGTCACCCGGCAAGTGTGCGTATTCTCCTGAAGCTTGGAGTTTCATCCCTGGCTAGGTAATCAGCCATTATACTCTGGTGTCCTCCGCAGCGTGACATGGGGGGACGGGGGCGGGGGGGGGGGGGGGAATGCTTTTTTGTGTGGTGATTGTTCAAGTAAAATAGCTGTTCACAAAAAAAGTGGGACACAGTTGGCCTGGTCCCTCCAGTTGGCCAGGGTTTCCAGGTAAACCCTATATTAGCCCCTCCCAGTGACATGACAGGGATTCGCAGGTTGCAATCTGTTCTTAGTGAAGGCTCTCCTGCAGTACTGTGGGCCTTATAAGGTTGTGAAAGAGATGCAGAGGAGTGCAGTAGCTTCAGATGCACTGGTCCCTCGGTAATGGCAACGGTACACCAAGTGGAAAGAGAGGTGACTCTTTGGAGCAAAACAAAAAAAATCTGACACAAAATGGCTCCAAAAAAAAAACAAATGGAAAGAAAGAAAAAGTTTTTAAAAAAGTGGAGAAGAGGGACTGAACAGCCCCCAGTGGGGAATGGAGAGAAAGGGAGGCTGAAAACCCCTCCTTCACCGACAGGGAGGGGGCTGTGTAGGAGCCAGCACTGTGCCATTGTGCAGGGATTTTCCCCTCAGACGGAGGCACACCGCGGGGGGCCCTGTGCCAACCAACGCTTCCTGATTGGTCGGCGCGCAGAAAGGTTCAGGAAGTCCTGACAATCTCGGCCCGGTGCATGAAAAACAACCTCACCTTATGGGTTAATTGGTTACTCATTAATGCATTGTTTTTAACTCTTTAAGGTGTGAGGTCACAAATACCTGATTGGAATGATCTTATCTGAACATTAGAATGCTGATGTAACCATCACTATTGGTAACTGAAAGCAGGAGTTCTAGAACTCTGACTTACAATTTTGAAAAAAAAAAGAAACATTCCAATAAACTTACTCTTCAGAGTGCTAATGTACATGTAAAAACAGGGCACAGCAGCAAACACAGTGCCTGGATGGAGGACAGACTGAGGAAGACTGCTTAGTTGTGCGAGCATAAATTCTGTCGTCAGTTTATTATCATTATTATTATTTATTTTTTGCTGTTGCCAAATTCTCTGCCTTTTGTTCCCCACTGTACAGACTGACCCACAGTTACACACCAGATATGCGGGTCTTCCGGTGACTCTGCCACAGCGATGCTGGTGCAGTGTATGTATTTCCCATCAGGGGAACAATGACACCATGTCCGGTCACACGCTCATCCCAAAATCTGCACAGACCAGGGGGGGAGGGGTCACCTTATAAATCGCCAACCCAGGCCCTCATCCTGGCAGCTGTTTTATCAGGGTAATCTGCCGTTGTGAAACGGTCACTGCTCTGTTCCCTGATGGTGGGGGGGGTGTGGGTGTGGTTGGGCGTGGCCGTGAGAGATCCCAGCACCGCTCCTGTGTGGTTCCGGCCCTGTTTCTTTAGCCAAATCCTCTCTCGGCCAACGCAGACGCAGTCGCAACACACTGGAGCTGGTGTCTGTTGCGAACGAGAGGAGAGGCGCCCTGTGCTGCATGTGAGGGAGACTCAGGACCCAGGAGGGGGACCCCACCACCTCCCCCACTACTGTAAACTGAGCTGGGGGGGGATAAAGGCAAAGAGCTTTAGGGGGCTGAAGAGAGGTGGGGGGCAGGGCAAATTTCTGTGAGACTAGATCAGAGTTAAAAACCACAAAACAAAAATAATCCTTAAAGTATTAAAAAGCAAACCGTGAACACAGAGGAAAAAAAACGTGTACAAAAAAAAAAGCCTGTTAATGCTGAAGTCCCCGATGTGTCTGTTGGCCGGTGTGGCCGGGGCGAAGAACTGAGCCAAGCCTCATGACCCAGAGGACCCCAGCTCTGCGGTTATCTCTACACCCTTCCTGAAACACAGCATCAGATCCCTCTCTTGTATCATTTCAAGAATTCATCTGACATTTAGATAGAAATAACAATGTGTCCCCCTGTTCATTCTCCCAAGGCTGCGTATTCTTTTCTCTTCTTTTTTTCTTTTTGGTTGGTTTTTGTGAAGGGTTATTGTTATTATTGGAACTAGCGTGTGTCCTCCTTATTGTAGATTTAGCATGTAGATTTTTTTTTTCTTTCCCCCTCGCGTTAGGCCGATATTGTGCAAGCCTGATTAGAGGTTTGGGGGTAAGAATGCAACAGGATCCTCTTAAGCCGTTCCACCGCTAGTAAAATCATCGGAATCTGGGACAATTTTACAGCTCCGCTGTAGACTGGACGGCCTCCCTGTTCCAGTTAGGTTAACGGTCAAGCTCGGCCCTGCGGTGCTGTTTACCCACACCGCCCTCCTCACCCAGGCCTTATTCTGTGGGACTGACAGACAGTGTTCACCGTGTAAAACCAGGCAGAGAAGATGGAGGTGCTCTGGCGGGGCTGTGCACGGTTCCTCCTCTTCTCTCCTGCTTTTCGGTCTGAGGGAAACCAGTCTGCTCAGCTGCTCGCGCTCAGCCATGTTAATTTGCTTGATGAATGAAAAGGGCTCTGATGTTCGCTTTCCTTAAATCAGGACCAGCCCGGCAGTTTGTTTTGTCTTCCGCTTTTTTAAAGGAATGATATGGGTTACTGTTAAGATGCTGAAATAAGATATTAATGTTCCTCATCAAAAGCTTTGGGCCTGTCTGCTGTGAATGTCCGCGGGCTGTCTGCCTTCTCATGGAGAGACTTTTTTTTAAAAATGGCTCCTCGTTGCTAGTTGACTCTTCAGCTGTAAAAATAATTCGGATAATTGCGTGTTTTGTCAGGGGCCAGTGAAGCCTACTCTTTATTTTTTCTTTCTTGCAGGAATAAAAGTACTTGGCCACACAATAAAAGGGTTGGAGGGGCTAGCTATGGGAAGGAACAGTCCAACCTATTTCACCTTCTCTACATTAAAGCAGTTAATTGTGTTTGGAAATCAGAACTGGGAGCCGCGCAGTACTTCACACGGCTCTCTCTCTTTGGATTCTGACTCTGAACAGAATGTCCCGCCAGCTTCTCTGCACCATAGCCAAGACTCGAGTCTTTATAGTGGCGTTTGTAACTTTTATTTCTTTCTTTGGAAGGCAAATACTAAATTTATGGACTTTTTTTTTTTTGGAAGTTGGTTTGCTGGTATATTTGGTAATCTTAGCATTACTATTAAGAGTCCCAGTAAAAAAAGAAAAGAATAGAGAGCAAATGAAGCATACCTACTACAGCTACAACAGAAGCTGGATAAGCTTGGTTAAAGAATCGAATGCCAGTGTGAATGTTTCCATTGGTAACGGGAACAGTACCAGGCCAGTTGGCCTCGATTGTGCCCAAAAACTACACTCTCTGTTCCCTCACAAAAAAAAACCAAAAAAAAAAACCAGTAAAAATCAGAGTTCCCTCCAACACAATCCACATGAACTGTGCTGCTCTGGGTCCTGCCCTCAGTCGGAGCGTGCGATGCGTGTTACTGCGGAGCCGAACCCAGCGTGCGATGCGTGTGACTGCGGAGCCGAACCCAGCGTGCGATGCGTGTTACTGCGGAGCCGAACCCAGCGTGCGATGCGTGTTACTGCGGAGCCGAGCCCAGCGTGCGATGCGTGTTACTGCGGAGCCGAACCCAGCGTGCGATGCGTGTTACTGCGGAGCCGAACCCAGCGTGCGATGCGTGTTACTGCGGAGCCGAACCCAGCGTGCGATGCGTGTTACTGCGGAGCCGAACCCAGCGTGCGATGCGTGTTACTGCGGAGCCGAGCCCAGCGTGCGATGCGTGTTACTGCGGAGCCGAACCCAGCGTGCGATGCGTGTTACTGCGGAGCCGAACCCAGCGTGCGATGCGTGTTACTGCGGAGCCGAACCCAGCGTGCGATGCGTGTTACTGCGGAGCCGAACCCAGCGTGCGATGCGTGTTACTGCGGAGCCGAACCCAGCGTGCGATGCGTGTTACTGCGGAGCCGAGCCCAGCGTGCGATGCGTGTTACTGCGGAGCCGAACCCAGCGTGCGATGCGTGTTACTGCGGAGCCGAACCCAGCGTGCGATGCGTGTTACTGCGGAGCCGAGCCCAGCGTGCGATGCGTGTTACTGCGGAGCCGAACCCAGCGTGCGATGCGTGTTACTGCGGAGCCGAACCCAGCGTGCGATGCGTGTTACTGCGGAGCCGAACCCAGCGTGCGATGCGTGTTACTGCGGAGCCGAGCCCAGCGTGCGATGCGTGTTACTGCGGAGCCGAACCCAGCGTGCGATGCGTGTTACTGCGGAGCCGAACCCAGCGTGCGATGCGTGTTACTGCGGAGCCGAGCCCAGCGTGCGATGCGTGTTACTGCGGAGCCGAACCCGGCGTGCGATGCGTGTTACTGCGGAGCCGAACCCAGCGTGCGATGCGTGTTACTGCGGAGCCGAACCCAGCGTGCGATGCGTGTTACTGCGGAGCCGAACCCAGCGTGCGATGCGTGTTACTGCGGAGCCGAACCCAGCGTGCGATGCGTGTTACTGCGGAGCCGAACCCAGCGTGCGATGCGTGTTACTGCGGAGCCGAACCCAGCGTGCGATGCGTGTTACTGCGGAGCCGAACCCAGCGTGCGATGCGTGTTACTGCGGAGCCGAACCCAGCGTGCGATGCGTGTTACTGCGGAGCCGAACCCAGCGTGCGATGCGTGTTACTGCGGAGCCGAACCCAGCGTGCGATGCGTGTTACTGCGGAGCCGAACCCAGCGCACACATGTCTTGCATTTGGACATTAAAGCCGGCGATTATGAGATTAAATCTGGAACTTGTGATATTTCTCCCCGGCCTCGGTCACGCAGATGGACGTTAAAAAGTCTTTGGATGTTACTGCGGCGACTGCCCCGCCAGCGCCGTACCCAAAACGGGCGAAAAGCTCAGCGCCTTTGCCCCTCGACCCGCGGGCGGACAGCGCCGTCCTGCCCGCACCACTGACAGAACCCAGCCGTCAGTTATCCCAGAGCCTGTCCGCCTGCGTCAGCCTCTGTGCTACTGTCAGATATGCTCATGATGTTCGCACGGGCCATTTCTGAAGCTCAGCTGCAGCCAGGTTTTCTCTCCCCAACAGGGAGTTGAGGGTGACGCGTAGACTGTCGGATTCTTTATTTTTTTCATTTGTTATTTTGTTAATTTGAACATGTGGGTTGTATGGTACAGTGGCCCTTGCATGGTGAACAAAGGGTAGTGAGATACCCGTGATTTTTAAAATGACGTGGCGAATGTTGTCACACTTGCAGTTAGAACAGGGTGCTGGGGGCGGGGGCAGAAATGCACAGTGAGTAGAGAGTGGTGCTGTGGGGGCTGGGGAGCACTGTGCACTATTTCAGGTTACAGAGCGGAGCTGCTGTGTCCTGTGGCCTCCCCGCTGGCTGGGCCCGCAGGTGGCTTGTGTTCTCTCCAGCCGAACGTGGAGAGCGCGTGTATCGCACAAGTGTGCATGCGTGCATCCGTGTGTGTGTGTGTGTGTGCGCGTGTGTGTGTGCATCCGTGTGTGCGTGTGTGCATGTGTGCATCCGTGTGTGTGTGTGTGTGTATGTGTGTGTGCGTGCGTGCGTGCGTGTGTGTTGCGTGTGTGCGTGTGTGCATGTGTGCATCCGTGTGTGTGTGTGTGTGCGTGTGTGCGTGTGCGTGTGTGCGTGTGCGTGTGTGCGTGTCTGTGAGTGCTAAGCCCCGTCCCCCTGAAGTCTTTTATTGAATAGTGAGTAATGTCTCTGTGTGCCTCTGTGAGCCCTCCTCTGTGGTGAATGACAGTTGTGTGATGAACGGCCTGTGGGCCCACAGCCTGACAGGCCTCATAATGACCCGTGGGCCTGCCCTTAATACGGAGTGCACACACACCCCATCACACCGTCCCGGTACCGGGTCTGGGGGGTAATGGGGGTGGGGTATGGGGGAACATCTGGGACCCGTACCTCTCCGGGGTCCATTTCCACACAGCCACGTTTCCCCTCCGGCTGCATTAACGGTTTCTCGTGAATGATCCCCGGTGCTCTCTCCCCCCCCACAACTCATCCTGTCTGAGGGAGCGCTGCCAGCTGGGCCCGGTCCAGGTCTCGCTCTGCACAGTGTCAGCACCGCCTTCTCCAGGCCAGCCCGAGCGGCCCGCGCAGATCCCCCCCAATCCAATCGAAAATAACCCGCCAGAAAATAACTGCCACTAAATAAAAAATTATAATAATTTCCCTGCTCCAGTTGTTTTACTCTTCCTCTGTTTGAAAGCAGATTCAGGGAAGTACAGGAAAGACTACAAGTTCAGAGATGTTTATTTTTTTAAACTTTTTTTTGTTGTTGCGATGTCCGTTCTTCTGTGTTTAATTGTTAGGAGCAGCACGTGTGTTTACAGTATCCACTGGGCCGTCTGAACGACTGCCGCGGTTTCTCAGCGATTTTAAATCCGAAGCCTGGATGTGGCAGCTTGTTATCGCTCTCTTCTTTCTTCCCCCTCCAAAAGTCGCACGTGCTGCTCCTCGTATGTACACGTACTGCTTTCTCGAGGAGACAAGTGTCCCGTTGTGGCGGGCCGTGCGGCTGCGTGCCCTCTGGCCGTGCGCTGGTTAAAGCCGGCTGTGTTTATCCTAAAGCAGAGGCCGTCCTCTCACGCGTGGCCAACGTCAGCCCGAGGAGAGCCGGGGAGCCGGGTCCAGATGTCCAGGCTGACGGCCGTGTTCCCCCAGCCCAGGCACACGCCATGTTTACGTTCGCCCCTCCCCAAAGTATCGCCTCAGGGCCCCGACCCCTCGATGGCGAAGGCTCTGGTGGCTGCCGTCGGGGGTTATTGGGCGAGAAGGCTGGGATTCGCTGCAGGGATTTGCTTCCATTCAGGCAGAAGGGCATTGTGAGGTCTCGGGCACTGATTGGCCGATTAGGCCTGGCTCGCAGTTGGCTTTTCAATTGATCCCAAAGGTGTTGGATGGGGTTGAGGTCAGGGCTCTGTGCAGACCAGTCAAGATCTTCCACACCGTTCTCAATGAAACCATTTCTATATGGACCTTGCTGTGTCAATCTGAAGCAAGAAAGGGCCTTCCCAAAACTGTTGAGCAGTGGTGTCAAACTTGTTGCCATGGAGGGCCGTGTGTATGCATGTTTTCATTCCAACCAATTAATGCTGCCTTAATTGAGTCCAATTACTCATTCAGCCATATGCGTTTAACTGCATTGAAGCACAGAATGTAAGAATTTTTATTTAGACAATGCGGGTCACCATAGACGTCGGGTCACCATTGTGCACAAACCTGCATCCCTAATTCAGCAAATAATTTAACTAATTATATAATCAAGATCTGAGGCTGGAATGAAAACCTGCATACACACGGCCCTCCATGGCAACGAGTTTGATACCACTGCTGTTGAGGAAGCATAGAATAATCTGGAATATGACTGTAGATTGTAGCATTAGGATTTTCTTTCACTAGAACCAAGGGGCCCTAGCCTCTTGTGTGTAACATGGACCAGTCTCGCTGCCTCAGGTTAGATAAGGTCGCACAGCACCGAAGATCTGGCTACACACTGGCGGTTCATTATTACAAACCGCATTTCTTGCCCTTAATGCTTTTCCATCTGGAAATACCAGTGAAGAAAGTACACTTCCCCTCGGACCAAAACAGTATCCTCACCTGACCCTCCTCCTCCTCCTCCTCCTCCAGGCATTCCCCTCATTCCCCTCCTCAGTCAGGCAGACAGTGGTAATAAGAGCCCGTGTCTCCTGCCCTCTCCCCTCCCCTCCTTCCTCCTGGCCTGCCCAGCAGCTGGGTGATAATAGCCCTTTACCTGCATTGCAGAGGCAGGCCTTCACCTGGGTTAGAGGCATTCTGGGTAATTGCAGCGTTTACCTGCATAGCCGAGGCAGGCAGTCACCTGGGTTAGAGGCATGCTGGGTAATTATAGCGCTTGTCTGCCCCACAGAGGCAGGCCGTCACCTGAGCTAGTTTACCGCTAACTTCTCCCCCCATAGCCGCGGGAGGCTCAGCCCCTGTACCTGCAGCGAGACGAGGTGTCGCCCGGGCGCCCGACCCCTTGTTTTCGCGCTCCCTGTGTCAAAAACAGGATGACCCTGCTTCCATCCTGTGCCAGAGCAGGCCGAACATTGGTCCGGTGCCATGGAGGGAGGGCGGGGAGAGGGGAGCGGGGGGGGGGGGGACAGAGGGAGGGGGGGGCCTTGTTTTCAGGAAACCTGTTTCCCCAGCCTTTGAAGCCAGGGCCCATTTCCTGACCGGTACTAGAAAGACGAAAAAAGTCGAAAAATAACGCCGGGGGGGGGGGGGGGGGGGGGGGGGCGGGGGGCAGTGGGGCGCACGCCTCCGACTCCGCCGAAGCTGTTCCACTGGGCCGGCGTCTCCCCGCCTCGCTACCTTTTTCTCACACTTGCCCAAAACAATCGCGCTCTATTTTAGACAGGCATTGTGGCCCGGCCATGTTTGGAGATGCGTGTTCGCCTTGCTATTGCTCCCACGGGTCCCCTAAAGGAAAACTACACAGCTACGAATCATGTATTGAATCCTGTTTTCGAGTTCCTTCACACGTAGGAATTGTCCATATTTACCTTATTTGGCGTTTTTAGGAACGTGCAGCCATACGCACGTTGCCCTTCCTCTGCTCGCCCAACATCGCACAAAGAGGCCTGTCTCTGAAAAACACAGTTTATTTTAAGAGGGGAAGCCAAAGGCATTATACAAACATCAAACCATCATCTTGTCATCTTAAGAGAACTGTTAATGAGACCACATGAAGACATAAAACTCACAAAAAGCACTAAAATCATGAACTCTATTGAAGTTTTTTTTTTTAAAGAGTATTTAATTTTCCTCAGGGGGAGACAAAGCATTGTATTGTTTTATCTGAAGGGACTATTTAAAAGAGCACAGTTCACTTCAGTTGTGTATATTTTTTTAATAAAGTCATTTAGGCCCATTATTTGACCAATAAATCGAAATGATAAGGCTTGATGCCCGGTAATACCTGGCACATATCACGAAAAGGAAGTAAAAGTGTTTAATCGTTTACTGGAATTGTTACTTTAAAATAAATAAAAAATAAAACTGTTGAAAGCCAGATGGGGGAATTTCCTTGTTTACAGCTCAGGTGGCTGGTGTTTGCAGTCGTGCATCAAAGGAATTCAGCAGGGCGTGGTCATGAGAACCTGTCACACCTCCTGATCCTGAATCTGCCGCCAGGGCATGAGTAGCAATCACCTGTACATAATCACCGGTGTATTAAGGAAGTCACATGACTGTGAGTAGTTATAAAAATGTCTTTATAACTTCCTTCCTTCAGCTATTCCTCTGATACCTGGATATTGGCTAACTGAAACTGTAGTGTTATTTCTCTCACAGTGCGTATTTATTCATAAATGGTCACTGCTCGATTGAAGCGTCCAGTCACAGAATGCCGCCATTTTGGCAGTATTAGAGACCGCAGGCCTGAACGCACACTGGCAGTTGTAACGTTTCTTCGCGGTTGCGTTTCAGCTTTGCTTCACGTGTTGGGGGGTTTAACACAGCAAGGCTGTGCTCCTCTGTGTTTTTTGGGTCTCATCCAGCAAAAGAAGGAAACCAATAAGTAAATAGCAACTGGGGGAGAGTAGTGTTTGGAGCGAAGGATTCAGGAGTGTAGACTCGAGGGTGTGAGTCACACACAGGGTGCTGATGGCCTGCACTTGAATAATATTCATCCCCCCTGGCGGGTTTAGAAATCCAACTGCAAAAAAAATCCAGCCTACAGGACTGAGGAGTGAGGAGAAGAATGGCGGCCATTTGAAGCCGTCCGGGATAAGCAGGATGTCAGCTGGGCAGATAAATAGCACGGTGTAATTACAGAGGTTATGACTGATCAAAATAAGCAGCATCCCCCGTTCTACCCCCCCACCCCCACCCCCCAGAAAGGGAAAAGATCCCACAGAAGACCAGCCAAAAACGCGTCTGTTCCTCCTCGGCGCTAATTAAATCCCCCTGTCCCGCGCGGTTTTGGGATCAGCGCACCTGTAGCCGGGTGTTCATTACACTGACCCGTGAGTGACGGCTTGGCCTACGGGAGCCTCTTGTTCATTGTTGATCCCCCCCCCCCCCCCCCCCCCCCAAACTTAATGAGCTCTCACTCATGAGTCAGACGGACTTCTGAAGGCCGGGTCCGCGCGCGCCAGCCTCGCCGTGGCAACGTATCGGATGCGGGGCCCGGCCCTGATGTGCCCCTGCCAAGTCTGAGAGGCAGTACCCAGGCCGGAGATCGCCCTGCCCAGGGGACCCCGTGCCAGGCCGACTTACCCTGGGCGTGCCCGCAGGCCCTGGTATTATATATCACACCAGCCCCGTTTCTTTTAATGTATGAATGATTCCCTGCAAGCCTGAGAGAGAGAGAGAGAGAGAGAGAGAGAGAGAGAGGGGCGTAGCCATGTTGCGAAGGTTGAATTACTGCAGGACTGTGAGCCTGTACACTGTTTTTTTAAAAAAAAAAAAAAAAAAAAAAGTTTTTCCAGCAGGTGAAAACTGCGGTGTTAACTGTGCCTACTAGCTTCCGTGCGTGGGTTTCCTGGCTCCGTGACACATAAAATAAAAGATATTAAAGACCTGTTTCCTTCCAATAAATCTCCGTAACGCTAACAGCTCTGGCTCTGACTGCTAGGAGGCTGCCGTTGCACAAGGCCGTCTGACGTTTGCTTGCTAATGGCCATTTCTGGCGGGGGACAAAAGCGTTTTTATTTTGCAAACCACCTCCATTGTCCCTCCTTCTGGCGGACCCGGAGATTAACCGGATCGGAGGAAACGCGGTCAGAGAGGCGAGAGCGAGATCTGGCGCCTGCCCCTCCCGTTAATGGCACTTAATTTGCAGTGATGTGCTCTGCCCCTGGCTCCGGTGGCATGCACCGCGGCACCTCCCTGACTGCCCCGGCCCCTCCAGCCCCTCCCCGGCACCTCCCTGGCTGCCCCTCCCCGGCTGCCCCTCCCCGGCACCTCCCTGGCTGCCCCTCCCCCTCCCTGGCTGCCCCTCCCTGGCTCCCCCTCCCCCTCCAGCCCCTCCCCGGCCGCCCCTCCCCCTGCCCCTCCCTGGCTCCCCCTCCCCCTCCAGCCCCTCCCCGGCCGCCCCTCCCCCTGCCCCTCCCTGGCTCCCCCTCCCCCTCCAGCCCCTCCCCGGCCGCCCCTCCCCGGCCGCGCTGGAGAGGCCTGTCAGGCCCCCGGCCAGAGAGTAATGTGCTAACGGCCCCGGCGGCGGCGCTGTGATTAAGTCTGCGCGCGTGTCTGGAGAGCGGAGACAGGGCTTTAATCACCACGCCTCTGATGTGCCTTCTCCTTTTACTCGTGTTCTCTCTCTCCCCCTCCCTTCCTCTCTGCCCCCTATCTCCACCTCTCTCCCCCTTCCTCTCTCATCACATACTCAGTTACTTCCTCCACCTCTCTCTTTCTCTCTCGCTCCCTGTTTCCCTCTCTTTCTCCAAACACGTTCTCCACTACTTCCTCATCTGTTTCTCTCCCCCCTCTTTCTCCCCCTCACTCCCTCCCTCTCTCTCTCTCTCTGACGGGTAGAGTGTATTCCCTGCTCGGAGGAGTGCAGAGAGCCAGTGGTGCTCCCCCCGGCGGGTCAGAGTAAAAGGTCAGGGGATCGGTCGCCCCGTCAGTGCTGCTCTTTTAACATGGTGTTGCTCAGAAACATGTCCTCTGAATCTATCGCACTGTCCCAAAGGCGGTGTGTGTTCTCATGGCTGACAAGGAGAGAAGCAGTCCTGTCAGTCATGTCATTGTGTAGCACATCTCACCTGGATTGCTTTGAGTGCTTTAATGTTGGTAGTTTGCAGCGATTTGAGTGTAATATGTGCACCTGTCAAGCCTGGATTGTTCTCCAGCAGGGCTGGCCAGGTTGCCATGATGATAGATAATTATTGAAGCCTCCATGAAGCCCTGAAGCTGCAGGTGTTTGCACAGTGGAGTGAGCACTGCTCCACGATCCCGCTTCCTTTGGCACGACCGCGCGGCATTCTTCAGTGTCTCATAGAAAATTTGTTCGGGGGATTGGAAATTGAGCCTCTCCACATAGAGTATGTGCACACGCATACACTTTCCCTGGTAGAGAGGGACAGCAATGGCTGGTGAGGCGATATCATGTGAATTAAACATGATAAAAATCAGGGTAAAATCTCTGCTCTGTTATGCCTCGTGTGCAGCCGAACCAGTCGGCACCGCCCCCCCCCCCCCCCCCCCCGATCGGTTTGATTAACAGGAAGCTATCAGGAAAGCCCCAGCGCCAGACAGCCACGGTGCCAGGTGACACCACACAGGTGGAGGGGAAGCCAGGTTCGCTCCGGGCACTGCGGCTGCAGCCAAAAACAGCACACGCCTCTTCTCGTCTTACCAGCCCCAAGGCGAGCGTCCCGGCACAGAGATCCCCTGTCACAGCGCCTCTGCCAACAGCACCCCCCCTTTCACCCCCCCCCCCCACCACCCCCCCACACAGATCACGGTGACCAGACACCGACCTCGCACTGTTCTGGAGAAACGCTAACGACCAGAGCAGGTCCTCGCCGTCCATCAGAGCCTGTCATTATCCCGCACGCCGCGCGGTTCTGTTACCACACCCCCCCCCCCCGCGCTCGCTCCTGAAAAGCTCCCGCCGTCTACCCCCACCCCCCCCCCCCCCCACCCATCTCGCCCCATAATTCACCCCCAAAAAACCTGCCGCTCCTCAGGCCTCCAATTATGCCAGAGCACCACCCTGTTCTCAGGCCTCAGTGTGAGATGGCTGCCTGCGTAACCACACTCTCTCTGCCCCTCCAGGAAGGTTTCCCCACAGCCACAACCGGCACAGTGCATGCAATTCAATCTGTGCCCCCCACAACATATCAAACATTTCACTGATGATTTTACTAACAGGGTTGGGCATGTGCCTGCTGTGCGTCCTCTTAAAGGGCGAGAATGATTCACACGCATCGTTTATTACTGGTGCCCATTTTTGCTCCGTCACTCTGTGGGACTGTAGCATTAACCAAAAAAAAACTGTGTGTAGACGCTTTTTATCTATTTAACATTTATTTATATTTTTATTTTTGTTTATTTATTCATAAATCTTTTTAAAATGTTTTATTTAATATTTGTGGTCATTTTGTTTTTATTTTATCGATTTTTCTCATTTTCTTTTCTTCTTTGCGTGTGTGTTTTTTGTATGGGAGGCTGTGTGAGTGGTGGACTGAGGCCGGGGTGAGTGGAGCGTGGGTAAACCCAATGACTCTCTCTCACATGACACCCTAATTACGCCTTAGCTCACTGCGCTAATTCTATGCCTGAGACCAAGGGGGTGATATTTAAGGCCGTCGTTTCGCCAGGACTTGCTCATCTGATGCAATAAATCTCCACTCCCTCTCTCAGCTCTTGCTTTTTTGCCCCCCTCTTTTATCCTCTCCTTCCCCTCCTATCTGGTTCACTCTTTCTCTTTCTCTTTTTCTGTTTTGTTTCTTGTTCTTGTTCCCACGCTGTTACACTTCAGCAGTTTGTTCTTACAGGGAACTGTGTGTAAGACAGGGGTTTACTGGCAGTCTGTGTGTGAGCAGCATGTGCCTTGGTGAGTCACAGGGCCTTGTGTGGCTCCCATTTATCACAACACAGGCTGTAGAGCGCTCCAAGCAACTGACACACACAGGCTCTAGAACACTCCCAGCTACTGACACACAGATGGTCTAGAGCACTCCCAGCAACTGACACACACAGGCTCTAGAGCGCTCCCAGTCACTGACACACACAGGCTCTAGAGCGCTCCCAGCTACTGACACACACAGGCTGTAGAGCGCTCCCAGCTACTGACACACACAGGCTCTAGAGCGCTCCCAGCTACTGACACACACAAGCTCTAGAGCGCTCCCAGCCACTGACACACACAGGCTCTAGAGCGCTCCCAGCTACTGACACACACAAGCTCTAGAGTGCTCAGAGAGAGAAATACAGAGAAAGAGAAACAGGAAAAGAGGAAAAATAAAGAGGAAGAGAACTTTTCAACTTTTCACTGTTTTGAAAAAAACTTCCTTGAAGATGCCAGATCATGACTAAGAATTAGAAGAAGAACTCTAATTCACAGCAAAAATACGACCTTTATACAAATACAACCTTGCAAGTAGTAATGGGTGGCGGGGGGGGGGGATCATTTTCATTTATGCTGTTCAGGCATTAAAAACTGAACAACTACTATGCATATGTATATGCTAAGAAAAGGAATTGTTATTTTGTTGTAAAAACTCACATTTAAAGTATCCTCCGATATAGCATCACAAGGCTATTTTCTAATATTTTGTCCTTTCTTCTCAGAGTTATTTCCATTTTTGCTGAAGGGAGTGTTAGAGGGACAGAGAGAGAGAGGGAAAGAGAGAAAGAGAAGGACAGATGGACGGAGACGTGTGTTACTCCTGAGAAAGCGGGTTGGCGGTTGGCGGCGGGGCTCTTGGTGAGCAGCGGGGACGAGGCGGCGTGTAGCGGCGGTTGCCGTGCCGTCGGGCTTGTTTCCCCGGGACCGGAGCGCGAGCGCTGGGCTCCATTTTGAATGGGACCATTGTTTACTGTCCTCGCTCGCTGCGCTTATTGACTTCTCTTTGCCATTTTAATGAGCGTTCCGAGTCACTGGGGCCATCTGCACACCCCGATCCCTGCCCCATTTTGCACGGGCATTAACCCCCCCCCCCCCCCCCCCCCATTAGAGCGGTCAAGGGGCATGAACGGCCGCCTCAGAGAAAGCACGGCTGTGTGGCTGTACCTGCGTGTCAGAGAATGGCATGTCCGCACGGCATGGTCTCGCCTCCGTTTGGATCTCCGCTGCGCAGGTGTGATTAGATTCTCCGCTGCGCAGGTGTGAATAGAATCTCCGCTGCGCAGGTGTGATTAGATTCTCCGCTGCGCAGGTGTGAATAGAATCTCCGCTGCGCAGGTGTGATTAGATTCGAGTCGCGCCGAAACCCAAAGAGCAGGACGTCCTGTCGGGACGGCTCCTCCTCGTACAGTAATTTGCGTCCTGTGGTCTTGTACTTTTTTGAGTCACGTGACCCATTACAGTCACTGCCCTTTTTAGGACATGGCCTGTAGACACCCCCCAACAAGCGCACTCTTTACAAATCCCAGGTGTTTTTTGTTTTTTTCCTCAGCCGTGTGACAACTCTGCATATGATGGGAAATGCAAAGAATAGTTTTTCCCACAGGGAAACCTGTCCAGTCGTGGGTAACTCCAAATACCAGCAGAGTCAATAGTCAATTGTTTATTGTAAATATGGATTCCTTTAAGCACGCACACACATGCATCCGCCCCCCAGAATTTCAAGGACATGATGATCACTTTCCTGTGTTTAAATTCTGTGGTGTAGAAACTTTAAATCTTAGCTGCGAAAATGGCTAAAGTCATTTCAAAGCGGGGGGTTACGTTGACATTCTGTGCTTTGCATTGTGGTTATAAGGCGTCCCACCAATCGTATGCTCAGATAAAACCTGTGAATAAACACCTTAAAGTAAAACATAACTCTGATTGTTCAGAGCGATCAGTTTGGAATGAAAGCACGTTGCACAGCTGCTGACATTTTGTTAAATATATGCATTAATCAGGAATAATTAAGAGATGCTTGTGTATCCATAATTTGCATTTCCTAAACAAAAATGATGTGCGCTGCATTGAATTGATCCTTAAATGAGCAGTTTGTATGATCAATACATTGACCTTTACATTCTGTTTCATGAAACATCTTTAATGATGTTGTTTCATTTGTGGATATGACTTGACAACATGAGATAAGAAGTACTCTGTCCATCAGGTCAATATCCAAAGATAGTCACAAATTTAAAATGTGAACTTGTATATAAGGACAATGTGAGTGCACATTTATGTACTGGGTGATATATCGATCGTAGGCCTGTTTACATCATGGTGGCTGATAGTGTGTGTGTGTGTGTGTGTGTGTGTGACTGCACATGTGAATCTATATGTGCGTGTACGTGTTAGGTTTTCACTTTCCCATAATTTCTGTGTGATTTAGCTTTTTAGGTATTATCTTGGCTTTGTGGGGTTTTTTTTTTAGTGCTTTTCCACGAGCTCAGCCCACCAATTATTCCTGTAACCACACTGTCTGGGGCAGGAAGGTTGTCTCCAGCACACTTCTCATAGCTGGAGGGGGGATGGGGGGGGGGGGGGGGGGGGGGGTCTGCAGTACTCTTCCCTGGGCTGGATCTTTCCCACAGTGCAGTTGGGGTTTTAGCCCGCAGAGAGTCCACTCCCGTATCACCGCGTCTCTCCTGGTGGGGCTGTGTGCTGGCGCCACTAATTACCTGCTCAGAAACCCCAGTATTGTTTTACAGCCCGCTGGATTGGCTCCCTGCGGCTGGGTGCACTGGGGCAGCTGACATCATCAGAGGCTGGGACTTTTTTGCCGATCCCGTCTCTGTTTGCCCGACCAGGTGACTTTGTGTGGGTGGGTCAGGGTTGTGTTCTACCTCCGCCCCCCCTTCTCCACTCCCTCCCCCTGGTTTTCTCTTTCACCGCCTTCTCAGACACCCTGGAGATCCATGACCCGTTCAGCAAAAGGCTGTGATGTGGCTTGTGCCACACAGGGAGGATGGAGGCAGCCGATCTCCACCTCTGTGACTTCCCATGCAAAGCTTTTGAAAAGTAGGTTCTTTGAAACGTTTTCTCAAAATTCTGAGTCAGTGTTCTGGAACTCCATTGCTTCCAGTTGCCAGTCGTGATTGTGACATCAGCATTAGAATGTTCATTTAATGAACGTTCTAATCACATATTTGTGCCCTTATACCTTTCAGGGTTAATACTCTGTGTCTCAGTGTGCAGTCAACTCCATGGTAGAATCCTGACTGTGCCACTTCCATCTGCATCCAGGGCAGTGCATGATTGGCCATAATGTCGCCCAGGGCGGGGGGTTGGGTGGGTTTTATTTGTCTGGGCCTTCGCTTTCTTGCTGTGCATGAAAGCCAGTTTTCTGGTCAGTGTTGTGCTTGCAGTATGCAGTATGCCTGCGCAGACTGCGCATGAAGTGCTTCCATCCAGCAGAAGAACTGCGCAGCTGCAGAGGAGCCCACATGCCTGTCTGCAGAGCTGGTGTCGTACCGGCAGACAACATTTTTTTTTTCTTAAATCCAGAAGAACAATTTTAAGAAGTGAACAAAAACAAAAAAACAAACAAAAAGCAGACGCAGCTCTTCCAGTGTCAGCTGTGTTATTTTGCAGCGATGGATCCAGGGAGCCGTCAGGTGTGCTTATGACACAGTTCAGTCTCCTCCTGAGGGAGCGAACAGGAGCCAATCACAGCCCTCGCTCTGAGGAGCCAACCAGGGGAAGCCATGCTGAAAGGGAACAAAAGATCACCCCCAAGAGAAAGGACTAATTAAAAGTGGGCTTTTTTATGTGGGTAAAAAGAAAAAAAAACCCTCCATTTAAAAGAAAAAAAAAGAAGAAGAAAAGAATGAAAGAGTGAAGAAGAATGGTTTTATAATCCGGGGCCCTGAAAAGGCTGGGTCTGGGCCCCCGAGGCCCCGGGTCAGGCTCTTTCCACGGCGCGGCCCAAAGAACACGCTAAGCCCAGCTGAGCGCGGCCAGGCCTGAGCCTGAGCCGCAGCCGCCCCGACCCCCGGGTAGGTGTTCCCCAAAAAGTAGGTGTTCTTAATTGTCCCTGCGCGCCCCCCTACCCCACCGCCCCCCACACCCCCTGGAGCCCCGGCCCACGCTGGGCTCATGTGCTAGGATTATCATACGGTATTAAGGAGCAACCAATTTAATCCCAATATCGCTGAATGGCGCAGACGCTTTACGGGCCGAGGTATGGGCTGAAGAGTAATCCTATAAATCGCTTAAAAAAACAACGGTGCTGTGTAGTCTTCAACGCGACCCCCCGACTGGCAGCAATAAATAGATTCTTTCTCTAACATGCCTAATCCTGCTAAACAGCACACAATCCTATTAGTCCATGAATTATAAGTCCTGCTTCAGCACCTCGCCCGTCCTCTCCCGCGCCCCATTGTGCTGGAGGGAAACCCAGCACCGCTCACATCCACAGCAGTCAGCAGGCAACACCCAGAGCCTCGCTGGAGAACGCACGGCCCCGGATACGCCATCCCCTGTGCGTGCGTGCGTGCGTGCGTGCGTGCGTGCGTGCGTGCGTGCGTGCGTGCGTGCGTGACACTGACTGTGACTGAGTGTGTGTGCGTGTGTGCGCGTGCGTGCGTGTGTGCGTCTGTGTGTGTGACTGTGTGAGTGTGAGTGCGTGTGTGCGCGCGCGCGTCTGTGTGTGCGTGTGACTGTGCATGCATGCGTGTGTGTGTGCGCGTAGCAGTGTGTATATATGTATATTTGTATGTGTGCATAAAAGGGGTTGTTGTGAATTTGTGATTTGTGTGTGTGTGCATACATCAAAGTGAGAATTTCTGTACAGTATGAGCATGAGTGAGTGTTTGATCTGATGGATTGTCATAGGAGTCTGGGATCTTTGTGTGTGTGCATGTGTATCTGCATATTTGCGTGTGTGTGTGCGTGCAGCTGTGTGTGTGTGTGAGTATGTGTGTGTGTGTGCGTGCAGCAGTGTGGGTGTGTGAGTATGTGTGTGTGTGTGTGTGTGCGCGTGTGCGTGCGTGTGTGTGTGTGTGTCTGCCTCTGTGTCTGTCTCAGCATTCCTGCCCTGTCTGCCTCAGTCTTGCGTGTGCTGGCGGCTCTTTGATGTGTGTGGAACCTGATTAAATTGGTGTTTATGCTTCAGGAGAACCACTGATATTCCCTCTTCACCTCCTCACGAATGGAACTTGCCATTTTCATTTTTGTGCAGTTAAAAAAAAAAAAAAACTGCCTTGTTTCGTAACCTTTGATGATTGATGATTGTAATTTTCTCATTTACGTTCGTCAGAGTGGTCGTTGACTCCGTCCGGCTTTGTGTCTGTATTTAAGGACTGGCGCCCGTTTATTCAGAAGTTTGTGTATTGTAAGAAAGGGTGTGGTTCCCAGCAGTATTTAAATATTAGTGATGACAGTTGTTTTCTGCACAATTAAAATAATAGAAATGCTCGTGCATGAGCCCGTTTGCAGACTTGTGTATTTTGCGTAACGGCTGTTTGTGGAAATTAGGCCACAGGCCAGCCCAAAACCAAAGGAGATTATGCGCTAAACTGTGTGCAGTGAATCTGGATGCTTCCTCGTTTATTTGAAATCCGAAACATTTTATAGAGGCACAGTACATTAATCTGTGATTGATCAGTACACTGATCTATTTTGTATGGCCTGCTTTTAATTGTAATCAAAAGGTTTGAAGTTTCAGTCCTAAGTGGCACACTTGTGTTTGTGTGCGTGTGTGTGTCTGTCTGTGTGTATGATGAACATTAGGAATGTTTTTTCTGTTTGAGCAAAGGGCACAGGAGACATGTACCACAGATGTGTGCTGAGTTTCTTTTTTTTTAAATAGTGTTACTCATTGCTGTGGTAAAAAGAGCGTAATACAAGAAAAAAAAGACATCCTTCCCTTTGTTGCTTGGTTATTAATGTCATGCTTTGATCTGCTTATTCAGTTTTTTTTCCAGTTTCATGTGCTGTTGCTGAAAATATTTCGGGATCAAGGCTATGTCCCAAGACACGAAAAAAAAGAAAAAAAACAGAAGTGTATCAGGAGACAGCCGTGGCTTTAATTACAAACACACAGCGGCACAAGGAGGTCCCGGTCTGGTCCCAGCAGAAGCTGCAGTGACTCTGTGCTGCCTCCACTCTGACCGCTAGCCGTTAGCGTAGCGAAACATACTCCTCTCTATCTGCCTCTCACTCTCCTAGGCCTGCCTGCGTGAGCCTAACCCTAACTGTTCTCTCTGCCCACTAGCCATTAGCATTATGAAACGAGGAGCTGCCCCATGTTATTCTGTGTGTGTGCTTTTGATCTGCAAAAACCAAAAGAAAAAAGTCTGTCTTAAGTGTTTTAATCTTGCCGTGATACTGATTATTTTTTTATGTAGAAAATATTAGCTTGCTTTAAGGTACATTTTGACTTGACAAGTGAAATTATCGTACCCCTTTGACAAATCTTGAAATTCGTAAAACTGTCTCACCTCATAAGTGTTATTTAGCAAAAAGGTAATATAAATAAGATTTTGTGTCTAAATATAAGACTAAAACACTTGTTTTTTGGTTTTTGATTACTACCCCCCTCCCCCCTACGCCCAGCTCTTTTCCGTCCCAGCAGACAGAGAATATCATGGAGGAGAAGAACACAAATTGAACAGTTGGGGGGCAGAGGTTGTGTTTGTCTCCTCCCGCTGTGTTTAGATAGTGTGCCAGTGAGAGAATCTGTCGCTTAGGTAATAATGAGTGTGCCTTTTCTTTTTCAGACCGCATCGGGGAAGTAAAATTACTGCTCGTCTATTTTTCTGTCACTTTTTCCGTCTCAAAGAAAGAAAAAAAAAAGAACTCAGCTGAACCAGCGGTGCCAGGACGGCTCTTTTTGGGTCTTTGTCCCGGCCTTAGTTATGGTCCAGCGTGCCAGTGCTCAGAGGACCCAGCGCGCCCGTCAGCGCCAGCCAATCGGGCACGGCGGAGGGGAGGGTTGCCATTGACGACGCATAACTTTTTTGAATCCAGATTAAAGCACTTCCTTTTAAAAAAAATAATTAAAATAAATGGCAAAACAAAAAAAAAAGTACACAAAACAGAAGTACCAGAAGAAGAAAAACAAAACAAAAAAAAGGCAAAGTTTTTTTTCTCCATAGAAGACCCTGTGGAGGAATTTGTCCGCCATTTCAAAAAAAATAAAAATAAAAAAGGCCGGGGGGGGGGGGGGGGACTCTAATCCCCAACAAACTGTACACAATGTCCAGGCTGACCTGGGGAAGAATGGCGGCAGTGTGGACGGCGGGGCGATCATAAGCCCCCTCGCATTCACAGGAGACAAACAGTGTTTCCTTTCAGCCCCCCAATCATATGGCGCGGGACAAAAACAATAATAAAGTCCCCGCCAGATTAAAGCTCTGCTGACTCGAGAGGGAGAGCCCGCTTCCCAATGCAGGACGCCGGGCCCCGTTTGTCGAGTGCGCCGTGGGGGGGGGAGCGCGGGCGCACACAAAAACAAAACCGCCAACAAAAGGCTGCTGTCGAAAACCCGAAATCAGGGCTCCGGACGGAGCGAGCGTCACCGGCCCGCCGCTGCCAGGTTTTGGGAAAGGCGCATGTTTCCGAGGGCCGCCTTTTGTAAAACGCTGCATCTGTGGGGGCTCTGGGAGCCGGGAGGCGCGGGAGCCTGTTTTGACTTCTCTCTCTCTCTCTCTCTCTCTCAGATGCTGTATCCGTCCCGAAAGACCGTACCGAAATACGCGTGAAACGTCCCAACTGCCGACACTCAGAGTTCTGTTGTTGTTGAATTCCTGTGTTTTATTCTGAGAATTGAGGTGAATATCGGAGAGGAGCCGTACCGCACGGACAGGTTTTTCGTGGCCGGTCTGATCGTCTGCATTGCTCACTTACGCACATTTCCGCATGCTCTCTGGAAACAGGAAAGACTCGCCTGAAAAGCCTCTTATCGAGATTCTTTATGGTCGTTGAACCCTCGTCGGCGAAATCTTTTTTTTTTTTTTTTTTTCTTCTTTTTTCTTTCTTCTTTTTTCTTTGTTGTTGTCCTGGCTTCTAATTAAATGAGCAGAATGACTTCTTGACTTGGCAGCGCTTGGGGGGGGGGGGCTTGCGCGGTACAAAAGAGCGGGTTAAGAGAGGAGCGATGACCTTTCCACGGAACTTCCACTAAGGCCTCGTACGCTCGCGTAAGGATGGGTGCATCTGGCTCTGTGATGCACTGTGGAGTGTATTTTTTGCGTCACTACACTAGATACTGTGATGTGTTCTCACTTCCCCAACATAACCAAGGACTCAGTTTTGTTGTTGTTGTTGTTGTCGTCTTAAAGTGTGTACGTGGACCTTACCTAATCCCGCTAGTATTTTGCAACGTGTCTTGTTCCGTTTCCTCAAGTATGTGTTTGTGGACTCTTTTTGAGACGTCTGAGGGAGCTTGTGACATTATGTGGTACACCGTACGCACTGTTGCAGTCTGGAGAAATCTCTAAATGCGATCTAGGGCTGAAGGATGGCTGTGTCCTCAGGTCACATGTATTCAGACATTCGTGTTTTGCAGAGACCAGAGAACCGACTGTTGCTTTTTAAAGATAATATTTAATAGAACTGTTTCTCTGGACAATGAGCAAAGTCAGAGCTAAGCTACAGAGACCCTCCTTCCTGTCCTGATATTAAGACCAGATCTGGAAGGATTTGTACCAAAACAACATAAAAATAAGGGATTGAAAATGAGAAGTCAGAGGAGGACAATGAACTAATACAAAAACTGATTCATTCAGTACAAATAAAAAGGTCAGGTTTTGGCCATAGTGCTTTGCTTGAAAAGTTATGTTTTCAACATGAAGGCAGTAAAACTATTTTGCGTTGTCCTCCTCTGACCTCTCACTGCGAAATGAAACGGGGAAAGAGTTTCAGGCGTGTGGTGGGAGTTTATCCAGTCAAAGAAAAAAAGGCCCGTTGACAAAAAGAAGAAAAAAAAACCCGTTTTCAGTTATGAGTAAGAGGGTGAGGGTTCCGTGCAGACTCAGAGCAAAATTTACTTTTTATTTTCGAGTTTCAGAATTTTAAGCAACTGCCTGGGGCAGGGGGGGGGGGGGGTCACGGAGCTGCCTGCCACTGCAACTGCTCCTGTACCCACTACTTCCTGCACACCCCCCCCAAAAACCAATGCCACAGGCCAACACACACAATCGCTGTCCTCTTCCACCCCCTAACCCCCCTCCCCCCATGACTAATCTCAATTTCCCCTCTCTACTGCAGGCAATCAGGGTGTAATTACAAAGTAATTGCATATTAGTAGACAAATGCATAAATTAATTTTTATTTTGTGTGCCTGAAAGCCTTTGTTTTATTATCAGCATCAGGGCTGTGGCTGCCTGAATTAAGAGTGCAGCTGACTGGAAGTGAGCCTCACGTTGGGCCAGCGAATTAAAAAAAAAAAAAAAAAAAAAAAAAAATGCTGACATCTTTCCAATGCAAACTGCCGGACTAAACATACTGTACTCATGACTTCAGGTACTGAAACTACTGCCCAGAACACAGCGTAGTGCCCTCTAACTGCACAGGCGTATCTTTTATTAAATAGAGGGGAGCATGTCCTGCACAGCAACAGCCAATTACAGTAGTAGGAAAAATGTGTTCTGCATAACTGAAGGGTGGCATTTGAACTGAGGAGCACTCTCTTAACTGTTTTGTCCACAGTCAGTTTCTGCAGCAGTTACTGTTCATGCCCACAGTTTGTAGTGTGTTGACACAGTGAGATGTGAGGTTTTTTTTTATTTTCTGATTGGCAGTCATACTCCACGCTGTTCCGTTTCTTAGGGAAGTGCACTTTTCAGAAGAATTAAAACAGAAAGAAAGGGGTATGAGTGTTTCTGGAAGGACTTATGAAAGAGTGGAGAAGTGGTGCAGTTCCAGGAAGACCACAGCAGTAGGGTGGATTCTGCTGAATCCCCTGGGGGATCTCAGGTTTTGAGCGAAACATCGCTGAACAGGGAAGCCAAAACTGAATCTGCGGTTTGTTTACAGGGGATAGTTCATTCTGAGCAGTTTTCAGTATGATTCTTATTGGCCTAGCCAGTTTTATTTGTGTGAGATTCAGGTTACTGGCTGGTTTATGGGCATTAGGGGGTTTCCAGAGGCTGTATGTGTGAACAGCATTTTTTCACAACTTCATATCATCATCATAACCCATCACTTCTTATATTCTACCACTAACTTTTCCCTTGACATCAGCAGTGTCAGACCGCAAGCACCATAGAGTGTATTTTGAGCCGAATATAAGAGTAAAATTAATTTATGAACAATACTTGGGCTGTTTACAGGAGTAAAAAACCTACCTGTAAGATTACAAGCTGTACCTTTTACCCCTTGAGTCCACATGGTAAATGGTAAATGGACTGCATTTATATAGCGCTTTTATCCAAAGCGCTTTACAATTGATGCCTCGCATTCACCAGAGCAATTAGGGGTTAGGTGTCTTGCTCAGGGACACTTCGACATGCCCAGGGCGGGGGATCGAACCGGCAACCCTCCGACTGCCAGACAACCGCTCTTACCTCCTGAGCTATGTCGCCCCCACATGTGTTATTTAAATTGTTTTCCATTACAAATGGATGCAGTTTTGCGTTCTCCACAGTGGAAACATGAGCAGAATTGTGCCTCTAACTGAAGTTGCATCGTTCCTCGGACGGAATGCACCCAGCCCCAGGGTGAGTGACCGAGATCGCCGGGGAAACGGAGGCCTGTGTGGGTATTGGGGGGGATTTCCTCTCCTCATCTCTGCCTCCTGTCTGTCCCTCCCTCTCCAGGTCGGTTGAGCGCTGGTCAGCAGCGAAAGTCATCCGAAGAATGCAGCGCTTTGTGGCTATAGCGGAAATTTCAGGTAAGGGGGGGGGGTGTATGGGGGGGGGGTTGATTAAAAGGTCCGGGTAATCTCTGGGGTGGAAGCAGCCTGGAGGCAGCCAGTGCGTCTATAGCGTCTGCGTGTCTGATTATTCTCATCTGTGTCAGCACGACCGGCATGTCTCGTCTGCGTCTGCCTTTTTAACCCCCCCCCCCCCCCCCCCCCCCCAAAAAAAACAATTTCACCAGTCAGGATTCCATGTTTCTCTGTTTAAAGCTACATGAGAAAGACAGTGTACATGTGTATGGTGGTGACCCCTTGCAAAGTTCCCCCCCAAAAAAGTGAAAAATTTCACTGTCACCAGTTATGACCAGAGGGGAGTTTCCTGTATAGAAAGGGTTGAACATGTCTACAACCAGGCTCCTGTTCTCAGGCCTGGCTGTGGACTAAATTATTGAATTATCTGGGTCCTTTTTTTCTTCTTCTTTTTTTTTTAACTGACTATTACCTTCCCCATTATCTTGTGGTGCTCTTCGAGGTACGTGCTTCTGTTTGTTCAGGGCTCAACAGATTAGCATTGAGGTTTAACTGGTGTTAAATAGTTGTTGCAGGCCGCCATATTCAGATGGGTTTCAAAGCAAGCTTGCAGGAGGGCCCTGCTGTATGGAGCTGATGTGGACATCTGTTCAACTGATGATATGTGCCGTGTTACAGTTTCCAACCTTTCAATTTTCGTTACAAATCGGACTACTCAAAAACCGGGAATGTTTCTGCCCGGATAGAGAGAAAATGAAGTAGCGGTGATTTATAGTTCAGTTTAAGTTGATGCATAAATTCTGCAGATGTGCGATGTGTCCTTTTCACACGCTCTTGATTGTTTCCCTTTTGTTTATACGCTATGTGTTAAAACCCACAACACTTGGAAAGGCATGCGTATGAACTCTATGAAATTAAGTGATCCCTGGCCAGAACAGCACTCTGGGGTTTAAAAGATGATATCAAATGCCTTCAGGGTTTGGTTTATGGCCTGTGTAGCGTGCTTGCTGTGATTGCAGTCTCTCCGATCGGTGACATAAGCACGTGATCACATATTTCACATTCTCGAAACGGATGAAACTCAATGTGACGTAAGCATTTGGCACAGCTGACGTAGGGCATTTGTAAGATCTTCATCGGCCTTTTGGGACTTAATGTGGACCTTTCATATTGTGTGTGAAACGGTCTGTGTGTGTGTGTGCGCGTGTGCGTGTGTGTGTGTGTACAGTGGAGGAAAAACTGAGAGTGATGTATTTAAATGTCTCCTGTGACCTTGAGTGAGGCAGGGTGGAAACCGGTCCCCTCTCTCGCATAAACCACATATTCCAAGATGACAGCACTAATTTAGTCATGGAAGAAGCACATTGCAAGCAAGAAAAAAAAAAAAAAAAACACATGACCAAACCATCAAAAATGAACATTATGATATTAGCTAAGAGAGGGGTGTCTCACTCCGGTCCTGGAGGGCCACTGTGTCAGCTGGTTTTCAGTGCGTTTCAACACAAGTGATTCATTTAAGGCTCTGATTGGGTAACGAGTCCACACGCCTTGTTCTCAAGACCTTAGTTGGCTTATGATTTGACAGGCAACCGCAAATACCTGCGGGCACTGTGGCTCCCAAGAACTGGAGTTTGACGCCCCTGAGCTGAGGGTTTCTCATTGGCTTGCTGCTATGAACTACCAGGCCAGCCATAGCAGCCTCCAGACAGCCGTCCCACACGGTCACACCTGCACGGTTGAAGCTCCGCGACCCACAGAATCTCACCCACCTGCAGGTACGCCAGAGAGTGCTGATAAGGGCCCGTTATTCAGGTGCATCCACAAGGGACTGAACTGAAAGAGGCGTATAATACCTTTAGAACTGGAGGTCAAAACACCGTGGGGCTCTCACAATTGACAAGATTAGAACCCCCCCCGGTAGTTTCTTGAAGGCACGACCCTCATAGTGCCTATCTGCTCTGTCTCTGCAGAGAAACGTGTGCATAAAACAGGACTGCGCTGTTGGAGCCAGACTGATCCATCCGGAGGATAAGGTTAGGAGAGGGATTCTCAAAAAGGTATGCGGTGCGCTCCTGGGTTTTTGTTTTTTTTTGTTTAGTCGGGATCCACTGGAGATTGGGTAGCGCTGCGATGCTATCTGATGTACTGTATGTGTTACTGTTAAGTACGACCAGTTGGCGGGCCGGTCAAACAAATTCCTGTTTGGTGCTTGATAAGATAATGTTTGAGTGCTGAATGCGGGTCTTCTCTCCTGTTTTTAGCTCTTCCCTTGTTTGGCTGTTGCTTAGCTGGTCTCTCCAGGTGAGCCTGGGCTTCTTTTAAAGTCAAAACATTCCCTTACCTACGGAGGTTTTCAAACCACGGACAGTGAAGAGAACAGAGAGGAGTCACGCTTCACATTCCACACATTGGCATTCGAATGTGGAACCGCAAAATATTTAGTCCAGTGCCTGCGTGAGAGTGTGGAAAATCTGTGCAGATGCTCTAAATGAGTGGTCAGGATCCCAGGGCCGAATGAAAGGCCGAAGAATTTGGCAACCAAGGGTCTCTTTGCGGCGACTGAGATGAGGGCTGACTTTGCAGAGGCGAAGGGGTCCTTTGATGTGTCCTTTGATGTGTCTCCGACAGATTAGCAAAACCTGACAGACTAAACAGGCCTGTGGAGACCAGCTGTGTTGTGTGGGGGTTGCTAGGTGTGTCCCACGGGTTCCCATGTGTCACTTTTGGGAAGCGTTGGTACCCCGCCCTGTGGGGGCCAGCCGAAAACCCTGCGGTGCTCCCCGTGTTTACAGTGCCAGGGTCCCACGGGCATTTTGGGCGGAGCACCGCGTGTATCTACGCCTGCCAGCTTTTGGCTCGTCCCTTTTCCAAATTTCCCACAGAGGGAACTCTCACGAGGGCGGTGGGGCGGGGGAGGGGGAGGGTGAAGGGGGAGGCAGTGGGGGCAAGTGGACACGCACAGGGGTAATTAATGTGGCCTCTGTCACACAGAGGAAGCTGGATCCTGAAGCCTCTGGCTCCTGCGCTGCTCTACTGGTTCGATTGGGGTGGGTGGTGGGGTGGGGTGGGGGTGTGGGGGGTTTGGGGTGCAGAAAACCAATTAGCCGAAAACCGCAGGAGAGTTCACGCTCACCCCCAGCTGCAGCTTGCCGTTTTTACTCATTAATTGGGAAAGGCCACAAATTGGCACACGTGTCAGGAAACTAACATGTAGGGTTTGTGCCGAAAAATGAAAGCCCCCGTTTTTATTCCGCAGAAACAAAAGCCTGCACACAGTTGGGCCCTCGGTGTGTTCGACCCGCCCTGATTGATGCGCTCTTCAGTTTATGCGCTCACATAGAAGGGTATCGCAGCCCATTAAAGACGCAATGCATGGAAATAACACGATGCACAAATTCAAGATTGCACTAAAGCCATCAGTCATCTGATACCATGACACATACAAAAAGCCTGTTCTTGAACAACGTTAATGTTTGCAAACTATTGTTGCCTCCTTAAAACAGGGCCAAAAAAAGTTACCATTTGTACTGCACAGTCCTTCATAAACCCCATACACTCCCAAGGACGTTTTTCATTTTGTATTAATCGAATAATATAACGGATTTACTTCAGCGCTGCATCGTAATACAGCGATTAGCGTAAGCGGTGTGTAAAAGGCCATGACACCAGGAAATGCGTGCGTCTGAACTCTGCCTGAAATGTGCGGCGATCCCTGACCATAGCAGCACTCCGGGGTTTGAGAGGATGGTATCAGATGCCCTCGGAGTTTAGTTTATGGCCCATTTAGTGTGCTTTGCTGCGATCGCAATCTCCTGATTGGTAACACAAGCACGCATTTTAAAAAAGTGCACAAGCGCACAGCTTTCTGCTGCCTGCTGCAGAGGGTGAACAGGTCCTGCCGGTTTTTTTTTTTGTTTTTAAGAAATAGAGAAATGCATTTGATGCCTTGTATCTGTAAAGGATAAAACATTATTTGGAACCTATTTTTTTGTTGTTACTCGTGACATGTTTCTTGCATGGGAACAAAAAAAAAAAAAAAAAAATCAACGCGAGCGAGGAAAGCATACTCCGGCGATAACAATGGCCCGTGCAGACAGCGCGGTGCTGGACCGAGCGTTTCCTTCCTGTGTGCCGGCGCTCTTGCCGCGACCTTTAGCGGAATTGGAGTCTGGGCTGCGGCTCCCCCGGCGTTCCCGTGGGCACGGCGTGTTCCGTACGGGGTCACGTGCGCGCCTGGCGTGCGGCCTCGTTCTGTTCTGCTCCTCGCGTTCGGTCTGCGGGCCACTCGCGCGCCCGTCGCCATGGCAGCGCCGTCGCCCCCCCGCCTTGTCCACGCCGCAGGCGTACGAGGCCCCTACTTTTTGTGTTTTCTGTCCCTCCTTTCTGAAAAAAAACGGCTTTGCTGTGGTGGGCTCGTCTGATCCCGTCTGCACCCCCCGTTTCCCAGCAGCACTCTCACAGCTTCGGAACGCTGACCTTACCTTACACGCGCGCGCAGGTGCGTTGTTCCATTCAGGAACAATGACACATTCGGGAACATTCAGACTGAAAGGCCTGTTTGGAATCTCCTCACCAGCATCCGCTTGAGTCCCACACAGTGACCTTTAAGTCTTGTTTGTGCAACATGCTGAATGAGGGGTAAATGTAGTAACAGTCGTCACCATTATCTTCATCATCACCATCATAATTGACATGGCCAGTTTTAGTCTTTTCCAGGTTAGCGTTTGCCCATTCCAGTAACAGGATGGAGTGAGTATATAGGGGGGCTTAGTGACTTACAATAAGCACTGTGACAAGCTGCACGTACAACCGGTCTTTCTTTTTCCTTCTTTTTCTGTGGAGAGGAAAAGGGGGAAGAAGTGACGGCGCGGAATGTAACTGGAAGAGTTATGGAGCTGGGTTACGGCTCAGGAAATTGTTCTGTCAGACAGCGCCGGTCAATATGAGGGAATTACAGCCTCGCCTGTTCAAGTACTGAAGAGCAGCCATTAGTGAGTGTGTAAATTGGTGAGAGATCTGAACCTGTACGTTTATATGGCCTGTTTACATGCGAGGAAATGTCTGTGTGTAATTTTGAAGACCTGTTGTAAAAGGTGATGTGTCTGATGAGTTATGGGAGAGCAAAGAGACTTGGGTGCTTGACTTATGGAGGCAAAAGGAGGCAGCAAGCAACTCCATTTCTGGGCTAAAATTGCTTGCTATCCCTTCGTTAGGATTCGGTATGTTGTCATGGCGACTGCATCCTTACCCCTCAGTTCATGCTGTGAATGTTTATGCTTAGCAGGATGAAAATCAACTCGCTATTAAATGAATAGGTCATGCTGCTGGATCTCTGGAGATAAAGGAAGATATTTGGGGTATTCAGAACTACGTCTCAAAGCCAGATAATAAAGGCAGTTTTGCTTTGTTTCCCATAAAGTTCTTCATCACACATGTCGTCTTTGTGAACTAAGTGTGGCATTACGTGGCTGTGAGTTGCGGAAGACAGAAAGTGGTGCAGCTTCGCTGGCGCTGGATGTTACGGGAAGCCGTCTGCTAGTCGTTTAGATCTGCATCGCCAGAAAGTGTCTCTGCCGCTGCCTGTGGCCCGTGTTTAGACTAATGTCCCGGTGCCCGGGCTGCAGCTCGGATGCCATAAACAGACAACCGCTGCGGTTCCTTCCGGACCGAGTTTTCCGCGGGGCACGTTCTCATCGCGCGCTCGCTATCGGACGGGAACGGGACCCGGTATCTCCACATCAGGAGGAGGACGGAGGAGGAGGATGAGTGACGGGAAACATTTCTCAGGGCTCTGAACTCTGTGAACTCTCTCCCCGAGCAAAATTGTCTTGGCTTCTGGCTAAGTGTTGCAGCTTGCGCTGTACAGTACGTTCGCCCACTGGCACACATTGCCGAACGGGATGGCTTTCAAAGAGGGTCCCCCAGAGCTAAAGCTTTTAAAAAAAGAAAAAAAGAGACAGTTTAAGGAGGAAAAGCCTCGCTCTCAGAGAAGAGCCCAGACTCCTTTAATTACCGCTCCTTACAGACGCCGTGAGAGAGATAAGACTCGGAGAACGCGGCTTCCTCGCCACGGTTACTCGCCGCGGTTACGGTCCTAATTAGGGAGGCTGTTTCCTCTGGCTGTTTGCGCTGCTGTGAGTCTTGCAATGTTGGCAGTGATTTCCCTTCCCTCCCCCCCACCCCCCCGTCCCAGTACCTGAAAACAATTAAGCTTATTGTCTTCTGCTTCAAATTCATGAACTCTGGGGGCGACATAGCTCAGCTCAGGAGGTAAGAGCGGTTGTCTGGCAGTCGGAGGGTTGCCGGTTCGATCCCCCGCCCTGGGCATGTCGAAGTGTCCCTGAGAAAGACACCTAACCCCTAATTGCTCTGGTGAGTGCGAGGCATCAATTGTAAAGCGCTTTGGATAAAAGCACTATATAAATGCAGTCCATTTACGTGAAGGCACAATTTGCCACAATTTTCTCTTTTTTCAGTTTGGAGGCTTAGTGTGGGTTTCTTTCACTTAGGTTCTGTTCCATTACATTCATTTCATTCTTCCATTGTACGTTGCTTTCGATTTGACTATTGGGTGGCAGTTTAGTATAATGGTTAGGGAACCGGACTTGTATGGTAGGATGCTGCTGTTGTACGCTTGAGCAAGTTTCTTAACCTGTATTGCTGCAGGTTGTATAAAAAATCTAAAAAGTTATGCAAGTTGCTCTGGATAATAGCCTCTGCTAAATGGCTATGATGTGATGTGTAATGACTAAATTATTTTAATGTGGATCTTTAGTGTAAATAAATGGGGCTGTGATTGAGGGCTTCTGCTTGGTATATGCCAGTTTTTACGTGATTAAAAAGTTTCCTGCGGGCTTTGCCGTCTCCTTTGGACACAGCTGAGCGGTAGCAGAACCCTGCAGTTTATTCTGGAATCCTCGCAGTGTCTGAATGGGAGGGGGTCATTAAGTTAGATTTGCACAGAGAAGAGGAGGGCTAGGGACACCCTGGGCTGGCATTCTGCCTCACTAACCCCCCCCCACCACGATCAACCCCCCCTCCCCCTCCCCCTCCCCCTCCCCGACCCGAACTGTGCGTTCTTCCCCTGGCCAAAGTCATGTCGGGGTACTGGCGTGACAGAGACACGGCTTTTTAAAAACCGCATTTTGATATATATGCGCTTGGCTGCAGCCCGCGGAGCCAGGATGACCGGAGTGGACTAAACAAAGAAGGGAAACTTGGCAAGGAACGTCAAGCAGGGGGGGGAAAAAGGGGGGGCGGGGGGGCTCCGTATATAAGATATATGTCCTTGGCTGGCCGTGCATTCACAGGGCACACGTGTGTAAGCTGTAATGTGTGCATGTGGTGTCCCGTCTCATTAGCGAACCTTTTGCAGGACGGAACGGGGAACAGTTTGAGCACAGCCCGGCAGTGACTGCGTGTCCCGTCCTGACTCATTAGCCAGAGCTTCTGCGAGCCGCGCAGACAGTCCAGCCGGGGGCCCGGGGCTCCTCGCAGGGGGAGATTGATGGGCGCAGAACTAAAGAGCCCAGGGCTCGCAGGCCCCCTTCAAAGGGCCCTAAATCTAATTTACACCCCGAGCCGCATCCAGCAAAGGTTACAGGAGTGCTATCATTACAGGAACACTACAAAGGAGAACAAAAACAAAAAAAGGAGGGAAAAAAATCCGGTGCCTGGACATTAAACGGGACAGCTGAAATATGCTTGTCCAGTTTTGATTGTTACTTTTTATTACTGTAACACTGTTGACTCGTACAGACAGAAGTGTAATTATTGAAAGGAGTGATTTCACCAAAATTATTGCCAACCAGAGACTTGCTTTCTGCCTCCTGCTTTTGAAAGTGTGCAAATATTTCTCCACCATGAGGTTACTTTCTCCTCTATAACCCGAACCTCTGTTCATCACCATTAATTGCAATGATTGATCTTCACCGAGTGGTGCCAGATTGGGCGGATACCACCCAATCGGGCTACTTATGTTGTTGGGAAGGGGAAAAATGGCTTTGGGCGGGTTCACCATTTTCAAATCTGGCAACACTGTCCTGTCCACAACACCGGTCCTAGGCCCTATTGTCTGGGAGCTATTGAACTTTGAAAGCGTTAGCCGGCTGCATTTTTTTCCGGTCGGCGGCTTAAAGTCAGGGTTGGAAATATTCGTGTAAAATCGCGCGGGGTGGAAGCGCCCGAAACATAGGCTCTGCTTCTCGGGGCCGCTGTCTGTGAACACTCTAGCAGTGCTTTGATGGTCCTAGGCCCTATTATCTGGGAGCTATTGAACTTTGAAAGCGTTAGCCGAGTGCCTTCTTTTCCGGTCGGCGGCTTAAAGTCAGGGTTGGAAATATTCGTGTAAAATCGCGCGGGGTGATAGCGCCCGAAACATAGGCTCTGCTTCTCGGGGCCGCTGTCTGTGAACACTCTAGCAGTGGTTTGATGGTCCTAGGCCCTATTGTCTGGGAGCTATTGAACTTTGAAAGCGTTAGCCGGCTGCATTTTTTTTCGGTCGGCGGCTTAAAGTCAGGTATGGAAATATTTGTGTAAAATCGCGCGGGGTGGTAACGCCCGAAACATTGGCTCTGTTTGTCGGGGCCGCTGTCTATGAACACTCTAGCAGTGGATTGATGGTCCTAGGCTCTATTGTCTGGGAGCTATTGAACTTTGAATGCTTTAGCCGGCTGCATTCTTTTCCGGTCGGCGGCTTAAAGTCAGGGTTGGAAATATTCGTGTAAAATCGCGCGGGGGTGGTAGCGCCCGAAACATAGGCTCTGCTTCTCGGGGCCGCTGTCTGTGAACACTCTAGCAGTTGTTTGATGGTCCTAGGCTCTATTGTCTGGGAGCTATTGAACTTTGAAAGCGTTAGCCGGCTGCATTTTTTTTCCGAACGGCGGCTTAAAGTCAGGTTTGGAAATATTCGTGTAAAATCGCGCGGGGTGGTAGCGCCCGAAGCATAGGCTCTGCTTCTCGGGGCCGCTGTCTGTGAACACACTAGCAGTGGTTTGATGGTCCTAGGCCCTATTGTCTGGGAGCTATTGAACTTTGAAAGCGTTAGCCGGCTGCATTTTTTTCCGGTCGGCGGCTTAAAGTCAGGGTTGGAAATATTCGTGTAAAATCGCGCGGGGTGGTAGCGCCCGAAGCATAGGCTCTGTTTCTCGGGGCCGCTGTCTGTGAACACTCTAGCAGTGGTTTGATGGTCCTAGGCCCTATTGTCTGGGAGCTATTGAACATTGAAAGCGTTAGCCGGCTGCATTTTTTTCCGGTCGGCGGCTTAAAGTCAGGGTTGGAAATATTCGTGTAAAATCGCACGGGGTGGTAGCGCCCGAAACATAGGCTCTGCTTCTCGGGGCCGCTGTCTGTGAACACTCTAGCAGTGCTTTGATGGTCCTAGGCCCTATTATCTGGGAGCTATTGAACATTGAAAGCGTTAGCCGGCTGCATTTTTTTCCGAACGGCGGCTTAAAGTCAGGTTTGGAAATATTCGTGAAAAATCGCACGGGATCGTAGCGCCCGAAGCATAGGCTCTGCTTCTCGGGGCCGCTGTCTGTGAACACTCTAGCAGTGGTTTGATGGTCCTAGGCCCTATTGTCTGGGAGCTATTGAACATTGAAAGCGTTAGCCGGCTGCATTTTTTTCCGGTCGGCGGCTTAAAGTCAGGGTTGGAAATATTCGTGTAAAATCGCGCGGGGTGGTAGCGCCCGAAGCATAGGCTCTGCTTATCGGGGCCGCTGTCTGTGAACTCTCTAGCAGTGGTTTGATGGTCCTAGGCCCTATTGTCTGGGAGCTATTGAACATTGAAAGCGTTAGCCGGCTGCATTTTTTTTCCGGTCGGCGGCTTAAAGTCAGGGTTGGAAATATTCGTGTAAAATCGCGCGGGGTGGTAGCGCCCGAAACATAGGCTCTGTTTGTCGGGGCCGCTGTCTGTGAACACTCTAGCAGTGGTTTGATGGTCCTAGGCCCTATTGTCTGGGAGCTATTGAACTTTGAATGCTTTAGCCGGCTGCATTTTTTTTCCGGTCGGCGGCTTAAAGTCAGGGTTGGAAATATTCGTGTAAAATCGCGCGGGGTGGTAGCGCCCGAAACATAGGCTCTGCTTCTCGGGGCCGCTGTCTGTGAACACTCTAGCAGTGGTTTGATGGTCCTAGGCTCTATTATCTGGGAGCTATTGAACTTTGAAAGCGTTAGCCGAGTGCCTTTTTTTCAGGTCGGCGGCTTAAAGTCAGGGTTGGAAATATTCGTGTAAAATAGCGCGGGGTGGTAGCGCCCGAAGCATAGGCTCTGCTTATCTGGGCCGCTGTCTGTGAACACTCTAGCAGTGGTTTGATGATCCTAGGCCCTATTGTCTGGGAGCTATTGAACATTGAAAGCGTTAGCCGGCTGCATTTTTTTCCGGTCGGCGGCTTAAAGTCAGGTTTGGAAATATTCGTGTAAATCGCACGGGATCGT